>NC_136068.1:357497827-357620827 GCF_964261635.1 Lissotriton helveticus
TACAAGGATAACACAACACAGATTGTTGTGAGAACTGATCTCCGCACCTTCATAGACATAACATAAGTGCAGCTCCTGCCAAATTCTGGCTTTAGGCGCGTTTTATATTGCTTTGCTAAGAGCACACATACACACTTGATGCGGTTCGCATGCAGAGAGCTGGTGGAAGCTGATGTGATCTCTTCATACTAGGATCTTGAGGTATGGGCCCACCCTGCTAAAACCCAAAGAGACCTTCTTAGATATTAATATAATATGCTAGTTAGGGAGGGTGAGAATTAGGTGCGGTTAACGCTTATTCAGAAGTAGAGAGTTTGATGGATTTGTTTCATGTTAGTGGGGCAGGGAGAGCATTTAGATCACAAGCCACATCCAAAATTGATACTGCATTTTGTGCACAGAATGACACACTGTCACCCAAGCCAGCATTAGCAAACACAAGAGATGCATCCGAAAATCCCCAACAAGAATTCAAATGTGAAGCTATCATCACCGTCTTTCATAAAATCAGCTGTGTAACTCACTAATGAACTTCATATACAAATTTTTTTTATATTGCTCAGATTAAAGGGTGAGTGGTCGCGAGGGAAGAGGGGTTGCGCGGGGGTTAAATAAAATGAAACTTAACTTACCTTTCCCGGGTCCCGCGTTTTCTGCTCTTTTCTCCATGATAGAGTCCAGGATACTCCTGTAACCTCAGATCTGTAACTCTACACAGACCCACTTGACTGCAGAATGACCAGAGCTATCCTGTACCCAAGGATCCTAATGCCGGTAAGGCAAAAAGAGACCAGAACTATTCTGTGTAGCCTCAGATCCCTGCCCTGCAGCAAGATCCTTTTCTCCATGATAGAGTATAGGATTATCCTATAACCTCAGATCCACAATCCAGCACGGAGGTCCTGCGGACCACAGAGAGGCGATGGACCTGTCCTGAACACAGACACCCCAGTTTGTTCCGACTACAGTAAGGACCAAACTCTCCTGCACTCAGACCCCTACACTCATCAGCCATTGCACCCCACCTCTTCCGACTAAGACCCTCTGCGTAATAGACCTGTCACTCTCTCTCAGCACAGCAGCTATCGTGCCCTGTGCACCCGCACATCCCACATCCACCGGCTGTCCTGCCCTCCATGCCTCCTCCCTCTTGTAACCCGGGGATACTCCACCCGCAGGGGCACAGGTCAAGCTGCATCCGATTCCTCCCTAAGAACCTACGACTCTTTACTGTTCATAGACAGTGGAGGATGTCCGAGGGGGGTTTAAGGAATACGGGAGGGAGACCTAGAGGGGTTGTGCCTGATACGCCCTTTTCCTAACAGAACCCACTTTCCTTTCACCTGCCTGAGGTCGATAACTCTCGTACCTATAAGATGTGATGTAAGAAGGGCTCTTGTATAAGAGACGTCAGCCCCCCACCCCACATTGACGACTACAAAAACTGAGCTATTATTAAAAATGTTACCAGGCAAATAGAATTGTGGCCGACTGCTCCTGGGCCAGGGTCCTGTGCGCGCTCTTAACAAACAGGAACAGCATCAGCCGCGACGTCACTGTCACTGCCAGTGCCAAACCCTCTACTGACGCTGCTCCGGCAGCGCCAGGATTGGTCGAGGGCAGAGATACACCCTGCCCATTAGGAGACCGGGGGCTGCCGCATGAGGCAACCCTCGGTCTCTTAAGGTGCAGGCTAGTGCGCATGTTCGGGCTGAACATAAAAATGATCAGCCCAAAAACGAACATGCGCACTATTGCTGTAGTGTGCAGCTGTCACGCAACTCCCTGAGTGCTGCCGTAGCCCCGCCTCATCCCACCCCCCACGACCAGCACCAGGATTTGACACGTTGAGAATTCCCAAACCATATCCAGAGATACACTCGAATATCTGTACATGCTTTCCGATGGAAACAAAGTGTCTACATTGTAATTAAACCAAATATACATAGCTTCATGTTGTTAAATAACTAAAAAAGCTAAGATATCTGTGTTTGTTGTAGGAAAAATGGCCAAATAAAATGCCGCAAAATTGCCGCAAAATTCCCATATTTGTGCCGCTAAATTTCCATTTTTGTGCCGCTAAATTTGCGAATCCATGCCGCTATATCCTGGGGAGTCTGGGCAGTGTAGAAGACCTTGGACATGCAGCTTGGCCTTGGCCGGCGTATGTTGTGAATAAATAGCCCGGGCTCTGGGCTTGGTTCAGTTCCGGGATGGGTACCAAAGTAACTACTGCGTGTGTCTCTGTGTCCGACATATCCTGCCCATAGGCCTACATTCACCACCTTCAAAGGCCAGATTTACACTGGAGACGAGGTGGCTACATCCCAAGCCAACCCGCGCACATCTTGTCATCGTATGCAGAGTCGTGTCTGCCAGCGCGGCGCCCCCCAACCTGCACAAGGATGCCACCTGACCGTTGGTGCTTGCGCGATCATGTGTGCCTGCTGCACCCCAGCACTGGACCCCACACCCGTCCGCCACCTAGCGATGACTGGCAGCCCCTGCGCACCCAGGCCTCAATGCTCACCTGCCGCTGCCGGCGGGTCTCCAAGAGGGCCCACCATGTGCCGGTGCAACCACCTCAGCCAATCGCTGGATTCTGCCCCACAGGCCCCCAGTGCACCCTGCAGCACTGCACCGCGGAGTCATGTGTGTGGTGACTGCTGCCTACGGAGTACACGCGGTCCAGCAGGGCTCTCATTCGAATCTTGATTCACAGGACGGCGTAACGAGGGCTACGCATCATCGCTGGCTGCCCACCACCTCAGCTCTTCAGGTGCCCCAACCTTAGTGCAGCACAAGTCACCGTCCCCTGGGGGTTGTCCCGTGCCGGCACAGTGCATCATGTGCCACCAACTCTGTGCACCGCAAGTCATCGACCCGTGGCTGTAGTCTCGTGCTGGCCGCAGAGCATCGGGTGCCACCAACTCTGTGCACCATACGTCATCGTCCCGTGCCGGTAGGCCTGTGCCAGCCAAAGTGGATTGGGTGCCACCAACTGTGCACCGCAAGTGATTGTCTCATGGCAGTAGGCCCGTGCCGGCTGCAGGGCATCGGGTGACACTGACCCAGTGCGCCAGAAGTCATGTACCCTTTATGATTGAGTCTTGGGGTGCGGATGCCATCATGTCATCTCCGCCAGTGGGGAATGTGATGTGGTAGGCCCGTTTTATTGGCACAGTAACATGTCCAGTGACACCTGTGCTGGATGGGTGTGGTGTGGGTGTAAACCAGTCCTCAGGGAGTGGCTGTGGCATGCTGACAACTAGACCAGTGATCAGCAGATCAAGACAGGGAAGACCCGGGACATGTAGCTTTGTTGTCCCCCCCTGTAAGCGTAAGCAGAGTGGGCTGGGCAAGCATATGCCAGTACAGCGTAGGGGTGTGAACAATGAGCCTGTAGCTCTGGGAGTGGTTCAGTTCTGGGCTGGACAAGAAAGTAACTAATGAGTGTGTCTCTGGCGTAGTGTTGGTGCCACCCGACTGCAATCAGCAATGTTGCACTCTGTGACTCAAGTCCCACAACATGAGCAACACGGACATAAGGGGGAATCACTGACCCTACATTCATCCATACTTTCATACTTGAATGATCATAGACAGGACGCATCTGTGTGAATTTGAATGTTTTATTCACATTCAGTGGATTGTTGAAGCTGGAGCAGGACAGGGCCATTCAAACTCCACTTTGCATTGTTGCCCCGTGGAGGGCCAGCCAGAGTCCTTTAGGGAATGACAAGTTCATCGGAAGAGGAAGAGTTCGTCCGCAGTCTGATTGCTGTGTCATTGGTAACCAAACAGAATATGGCAGTCCATGTTGAGGTCCAAGGTGAGTGTCGCAGAGTGTATCGGGGGACAGTGGAAGGTGATGATGCAGAGGGCAGAACCAAGTAGAAACAGGCCACATGGCAGAGATGAATTCTCCAGCTTCCTTCTTACCACTAAGGCAGAATCATCTGCATCTTTGTCCTCTGATGCTTCATGTGCCTCACAAGTGGGCGGTGTTGTTTTGTCTGCATCACTGTGTGACAGTGGCACATCAGTGGGCGGAGTTGGATTGTCTGCAGCACTGTTTGTCACTGACACATCAGGGGGCGAAGATGTGGATGTAGAAGAAGCAGCAGCATTCATCGTCGCCAGGCCTTGTGGTGGCAATGCCATTATGAGGGTCTGCAGGGCCTGGAAGAACCCAGCTACATCTTGCTGGTGTGCAGCCATTCTTTCCGCCTGCATCGCTCCATGTTCTCCATGATCCTTCACATGTGTCCCAACTCCCGGATGACATAGCTGGAGCCACTCTGACTAGACAGTTGTTCTTGTCTCAGAGTGAGAACTCCAGCTATGTCAGCCATGGATCGTTGGAAAGCATGGAGCGGACTGTGGGTGTCCGTTAGGGACTGTACGTAGTCCCTGATGGGACTTAGACACTCACATATGGCATCTAGTTTGGCTGCCATGAGGTCTAACCCCACCTGCACCTGATCAGCCATCTTTTCCTGGCACCCTAACACACGGCATTGGTAAGCCATGTGTTGCTCTTGGGGGACCTGTGAGACAGCCGTGGTGGTGGGTGCTTCCTGCTGTGTGGTCTGTGCAGGTGGTGCGGTCTCCTCGATGCAGATGGGCTGCCCTGCTCCTGGAGGTCAGGTGCCGAAGCTGTCCATGAGCTCTTGGTGGGCATCTGTGTCGAAGGTGTGAGGTCCTTTTTGTCATCAGTGAAGAGATGTTCGGTCTGCTCTGCAGGAGGTGTTGATTCCCCCTCTGCAATGTGAAGGGGAGATCCAGTTTAACATTGTGTTCACATGTATGTTGACGCATTGTACAAGTTTACATACAGACTGCATGACAATGTACATTGTGACTGTTTAGGAGGGAGTACCTATTTGATGCGGGACAGTGGACATTTCGACAACATCACAGATGTGTGTTTGTACTTCTAAATTATCATCTCACATTTCCCTGCTTTGCCAAATGTGATTGGCCAGTTTCTACACACAAGCGGGCTTAGTTGTGTCCTCTGTTCTGTTGTGAACGTCTTGCAGCTTGTACCACATTGTTGTCAATGTTGATGTGCTCTGAATGTTATATGTGTGTGCTGCATTTTGGGAGAGTCGCCCCTGCAGATCTGATTTTGCTGCTTCTCATCCCTTTTAGTCGGTGTGCCTTTGACTTCTGTGCATATTCAGTGCTGAGATGTTGCATACTTGGGTAAATTTGGCTCTTGGTGGGAGTTGGGACTCTGGGGCATGGTGTGTCCGCAGATGGGTTGTTGACGTCAGGGGTTGTTTGTGCATGTAGATGTGTCAGAGTGTGTCCTGCTCCTTTACGGCTGTGGTCCACACTCAGCCAACTCAGTGTCGTGGCGTTCAACATGTCATGACATATTGACTGCAGCCATGCTATTCAGTGTCACTCATAAACATGCCTCTTTGCTGGGTTTGGCACATGTGCATGGGTTGGTTGTGAGATTGGTGATGTGTAGGAAGGGCCACCTCTGGGCAAATAGTCGACGGGGGCCTGCTTGCTGTTTCTAGGTGTGCTGCAGTGTGCCAACGGGATTAGGGATATGATCGAGAGTCATTGTGGGTGTGCACTGTGCTATACTTAATTGTGCATGTGTGCCATTGTCCCCATCTCCCCCGTCTCCCCAGTCCCTGGTTGTTACTCACCCTATTGCTGTTGTGTCAGGTCATGTTGAGAAGTTTCCGGTCCCCGTGCACCTGCCACCATCTCCGCACTGATGACCATGGACACCATTTCCTCCATCTCATTCAGCTCCTCCTGTGGCGCTGGACTCCCACCTCCAGTCTGCATTGTTGCCTTCTGGTTGTTGCCGAGTTTCTGCTTGGTTTTGTGATTCACATCATTCCAGCGCCTGATGTAGTTTAAACATTTGTGAATCACATATCAAAATTAAGAATGGCAACACAGATGCCACGCTACCATGCGGGCTGACATATCGCCCGAATTACCTATGAAATAACTTAGAGGATGTTCCTGCCTTGGAACTGGTTTACTACCAACAGTGTTAATTCGGCACAGGAGGATAGACTAGTATCCCATACTACATGTGAAATATCAGATACAATCACACATCACCAGATTTTAGAAGGAGAAACTATATAAGTGAAAAAATACAGTCAAGATTTCTAGACAGTGGTTTTGTTCTGCCCTGAAGAAGTCTGAGAGGACAAAATGTGTTGGCTATGGTCTTTTATCTTGTAAAAAAAACAGAAGTCGCCAATAAAGGATTTGAAGGAACAACCCTGCTGAATTGCCATTCTTGATTTTGATTTGTGATTCACAAATGTTTAAACTACATCAGTCACTCATGCAAAACCTTGACCTAAATTAAGTGTGCTGGACCATTGTGTTGTTTATGGAATTTTGAGATACCACGTATCTTAGGAGATTTTAGGGCCTTGAATCTCCGGTCCTTAGCACCTTGTGCATTTAGATAGAAATTACTCCACTAAGGAAAGGTGCAATCCGTCTTTGCCTCAATCCCCGTTCCATCTGTATTATAATCATTCCAGTGCCTCTTGAGCTCTTCCATTGTCCTCCTCAGCACTCCAACTGCATTCACCTTGTCAGGATGGACTGCCATATTCCACTTTTTGTTGCCAATGACACAGTGGAGGTGACGAACAGTTGTTGATGGTGTTCTGTCACCTCCGTTATCAGAATCCTGTTTTCCTGCGGACTGAACCGAGTCTTCCTCTTCTTCTTCTCCTTGCCCTTCCCTGATCCCGAGGTCCCAGGCTGGTTCTCCGTGGGGCTAGTGGGGTTCTGGTTGCCCTCTGTACTTGCTCCAGCTACCTCCATTGTGCTTTGCAGTTGTTTCGGTTTTATTTGTGTTTTTTTCTGCTTTTATAGTGAATTTTCCCACCTTACGTGTGTGAATTGCAGGCCTGGCGTAGCTTATCACTGATTTTTTATCGCGGTTGGGCCCATCGCCACTTTTTTCACGTTCAGCTTTACATTTGATGTGTTATCGGGAAACTATTGCATGTTACTGCCGTGTTGAGAATACGACGTTAAACAACGTTATTTTCCCGCGATAGACGGCAATATGAAAAATTGTGTTGAGCTATTTTGGCGATGATTATCGCATATTCTTGAGAATATCCCCCTAAGAGTCTCCCACCTGAATCATATCTGTTGCCATATATAGATATAGATCCAATCCCTCGAGCTCCCCATCGAATATGTGAAATAATTTTTCCTGCGTCATTTTTCTACTTTCTGGTCAGTGTGTATATTAAGCACCTCACCTTGACAACCATCTGTCCTTAAATAGGCTTAATCCATCCTCTTTTGTGTTGTGTAGAATGTTTCATATATACATCATTTATATTAGTAACAGAATGACAGAAATAAATCAGTTCTGAACCATCTGCCCCATTGTCCCAAAATTGCCATCATCAACAGTCTTAAGCTTGCTGAATGTTTTTATTAAACACCAAACATAATTATGTTCTCACATTTCTATTTTTCCCTACATTCTGAATCTGACCTTCAATAGCGGCCTTTGTCAAATCACTTTGCTTCAAGGTTGACCAGAATTTGACAATGTTCCTACATACCATCAAACAACCAAGCACTGCATCCTTCCTACTGGCTCTCCTCAGAAAACCCAAACCCGTAAAGCCATCTACTGACATCAGGACAGTGGTAGAGCTCTGATGCGGTCAGATCTAAATGATGTTAAAGCAATTATAGAATACCTAGTGGAATCTGTTCTGAGCACTCTGAAGTCTTATTCAAAAGCAATAGTTCATCTCGTACAAAGGGGCAAAGAAGTCAGATCACATCGCGCCATTCTAAGACATAAGGTCAAATGTACAAAGCCTTTTTCTATTTGGAAACGGCCCGATTTGCAGAAAAAAAGCATTTTCTGATGTACCACACCCTATTTGCGATTAGGTCCCAAGGACCACTGCCTACTCTTAACAAATGAAAAGGAAACTTTTAATTTTTTGTTTTGAAATGCAGCCCGTGTTCCTTTAAGGAAAATGGGCTTTATTGTAAAGCACTTACAGACATGGTGGCCTGGTGACCCCAGCAGGCCGCCATCCCTGTGTTGCTAGCATTTTCCAATGGGTCGCAAAATGCTGCATACCTCATTAATATTAAAGAGTTAGGGTTATAGCTATCCCATAAGGAATCTCTAAATGTGTGTTGTGTAACACACATTTGTACATCACTGTTTGCGAATTCCTAATTACACATTGCTAAAAATCGCAATTAGGAAATCGCAAACAGGATTCTACGTACATCTAGGCCATAATTACTAAAACTTCATGCAATGCAGGGCAGCAGGCAAAGTTGTTGCACTGCATTGTGTGAATGGGAGAGAGACGAACATCGCCATATCTACAAAGATATGGCACTCGAGCTCTCTGTCTGCACTGGCACACTTGAGACTCCATTGTACCAATGTAGGCACTCTTGCACCATAGTAAAAGGCTGCCTGTGTTACTGCAAGGATTGTTCTTATGCAGGAAGGCATACCTTACTGCGCAAATCTATCCTAGGAGGCAATTACTTCTTTCTATGTGTGATGCAGAATGAATCACAAACAGAAAGAGAAAGTAAGGAGGAGAAATAAACATATTTCTCCTCCTTACACCATTGCTGGGGTGGCGTACCATTTTTGCACAATCCCAGGTTTACTGATTTCAGTAAAACTAGGACTGTGTCAGATTCCATGGGCAGATGCATGGGAATTCCCATGTTCGACCCATGGAATGGCTACAACTATGAAATGTAATGCAACGAAGTGCAAGCCTCTGTATTGCGTTCTGTTTCTTAAGTCAAGTAAAGCAGGGCAAGTTGCCCCTTGCGTGTATTTGCAAATCTTAATGAATCCTTTACGATGTGCCTTGCACGACACAAGGATGATGCAAATGCTTAGTACATCTAGCCCTACATGTATCCCTACACTTTCTACTCCTCCAAGGCAGAATTAACTTTGAAGTCTCATGCAAAACCATTCAACTTAATTGACTTAGCAACATAAAGAACACACTTCACACCACAAGACGTTCAATAGACACTAGACACATGTATCACAACTCCTCTCAAAATCCCAAAAAAGATCAAAAAAGGAAAAGCTTTGAATTTGGCATTTTGACGGGCTCTAACAATCTGGAATCTCCTGTCATGAGAATTAACACATAAAAAAAATAAAAAAATCTTTCCAGAAGGATCTGGAAGCTCCACTTTTCAAGATCTTCCTAAATATCTAGTCCCTCATACACTCACACCCAGGGCCGGCTTTAGGGCGGTGAGTCCAGGGTGCTGCCCTTTTGTGGTGCTGTTTTTTAAAATGTATTATTGATTTAAAGACACCTGCTGCAGAGTTCCTTGTGTGTGTCCAGCAATTTTTAGGCAACAATACAAATGTAAAGATACTCTGGTGATTATTGTACCAGTCAGAGAGAGATCTGAGTTTTGTTTAGTAGCAATTTTGACTCATCATAAAGTAGTGTAGAGAGTTAAAATGTATGGGGTACCATGCAGATCACAAAGCTAAATAATATGTAGATAGCTCTGCTTTTGTCACTTACAGTTTATACATTACAATCCTATTATAGCACAGTGAGCTGTGAATAGACACCAATGGGCTAAATGCAAACTGCAAGGTATACATTAGAAAGTTATTTTTTTCCACAAATCGTTCATTATCCAAATGCAGCTAAAAAGGGCTCATTTGGGTAGAAATATGTTCGGCCAACTCCCAACCGCTGCATTACATTTTAAAAACCTTAACTTGTACTTCTCCACACCAAGCACTCTTACAATATACTGCCTATCAGTATGAATGACATGTGACTCCTACACCTTGTAGTCGTCATTGTCTCATGGAACATTTCCTATACCCTTGTATGATTCATTGTCTCTGAATAAAGTGGGTGTGATGTAAACACTCTGGAACACGTGAACGACTGGTTAGGGAGATATGCATGGCACTGTTGGAGGGCGGTAATAAGTAAGCCTGAGCGGTGAACTCCGCTCCACATTACGCGGAATTCCAAAAAGCATAGCGGAGCAGAGTTTTTTTCCTCACTTGCACTAGTCAACATCAAGTTGGCTAGCGCAAGTGAGGTAAATCCACCTCCCAGCAAGATTTTTCCTCATTAGCGCTCATCAACTTAAAGTTGGCGAGTGCGAGCAAGGCAAATCAACCTCCCGGCGAGATTTCTCAACGCGGGCGGTCTGATTTCTCAATGCAGTGGCCGCATATGCTCATGTTGAGAAAGCGTCCGTTTGCGTTGAAAAAGCTGCCGCTTGAGTAGAAAATCTACTCGAGTTGCAGAAAGGAAGCAGCGCTCGCTTGCGTTGTGCATGGTGCAGTTCACAATAATTTCCCAGCGTGGACAAATACCTGGTGCTGAAAATTACTGCGAACTGCATTTTTCTAATGCACTTTGCTGCTTGAGGAGCTCCGTGTAGTGCGGGAGTGTTTTTTTTGCACTTCACAAAACTCCGCCCAGGCTTAGTAATGAGAGAATTTGTGGAGGAGGAGGTCATTCGGAGGTACCAACAAACATTGTCACACTGGTCGCCACCTGCGCTAAAGCTAGCCCTGCTCACATTCCATCTCTTTACCTTCTAAGTCGTTGTTTTCTCTGACATAACAGTAGTCTACCTGTTGTATGTGAAGTGCTCTGCTTTCCAACTGGCCACATCGTGCCTTATAGATGTTACAACGTTTATAAAGCAAGGACGTAGCCAGTCTGAAGGGTCTTATTGCTTGTGCTTTGTGGGAATTCAGGCACAGTTACTTATGCTCTGCACAGCGACAGAAAGGGCCCTGATAATGTTGAAAATATGTCAGCGGAAAAGTGCCATATTTTTATCAGTATGACCGATAGCTTCGCGGATAAGAAAGTGAAATACCAGCATGTTTGCATTATAGGGAGGTGAATAAGAAAGCTGCCTCACTGTTGGTGGAGATGAAGTGGTGTTGAAAGCACTTTAACCAGATTGCTACAGGGTTCTGAGACTGCTGCCTTAACTGCCCAAAATAGGAACAATATAAAATGATAATATTTCGCTTCTAATTCCGAGTTCGTTCACAGTTGTAAATGAGGCACACACATTTTAGCTCATTTTAAGTTTGCACCCATTATGAATTTCTCCGAAATTGTGCTCACTTCCCAAATTTTAAACAGTTCATTTTAAGTGGTTCTTGGGGGAATTTGCTTGGGCAAAACGGTGCGGTACGGATAATAACTTGACCACGAACGGTTGGAAAGACCAGCTATGCTTCTTATTCTCCATTTAAAGCCCCGAAAGCAGTAATCAACTGCAAAAAACGCCCTGAAACTATGTCCAATAAAATTGTTTTTTTTTGCACCAGAAAAAAATACACAATGCACAGAATGGGGTCGTTAATTTAAACGGTCATGCGTGCTCCAAAGCTTAAGAATTGACTCTGGATTAGTGAGCCCCCACTGGACAGGGAAGATTGCCAATAGTTGTTATATTTCTAAAATTCATGAAACTGACAAGTATACCGATAACATACCAGTTACAATAGGCCTTAATAGGTGTAGCTTAACTTACAGTTCAGCCCTGTCATGAAGCCAAGCCCGGTCATAAAGCCCAGCCCGGTTTTCCGAATGTCTGTTGTGATCTGTACTCCTACGGTACTCCAGTAGGTAGTTAAACATATTGACAGGTTTCTGAAGCATACTGGGTCCAACTCAAATCCCCTGATTTGCAGTTCTGAACCTATTAAACCACAGGGAAGGCTAATGCCCCAGTGGCATCAAGAAAGACAGGAAACGGGAGTCTTGGAATATGAGAACCTCAAAGTCAACGCTAAAAGGACAGAACAAGGGTGGGACAGGTAAACAAGGGGCATGGGGTTAGAGAGACTCTCACAGCAAGTAACATTGAGCCAGGGAGCACCAGACAGAACGACACAGAACGTTGCGTACAACAAATAGTTATTTATTTATAACGTTTTATGTAGTGCCCAAGATCCCGAAGGATATCAGAGCACTTTACCACAGGGTGCGAAGGAAGGACATTAATGAAATAAGGCCAACAAGTAAGAATAAGAAACGAGAAAGATTACATAATTACGGTACAATTGAATCACGAACAGTAGTACAATAAACATGTATATAGCGGGCTGTGAAGGGGGCACACTATTCTGTAACGACGAGCAGTATCAAATGATGTTAGAGTGGTTGTAGGATCAATGACTTCGGGCAGGTGAGCCTATCCCAATTAAGCTAAGAATTTATTCATTAGAAATCTTTTGGCTTCCAGTTTGAAAGCAGTCCGGTGGAAGAGAGTTCCATATCTTCGGTAGCCCCAAAGAAGTTCTATTTTTGTTAACCCCCCCGCTGCGCCGAACGTTCCGCGCTGGTGCGGAACGTTCTATTGCGCAGGTGAGACCGGAACGTTCAGCGGACGTGCACAGCACTACCGAGGTAGTGCACGCGACGTCCGCTGAACGTGCGCCGCAATGAAGGGGTTAAGGACGAGTGGTTTCAATAGGAAAGTGTTAGCGCTTCTTGAGGCTTCACCACCACAGGATATTTTAAGCTTTCGGGCTAGGTACCTGGGAGTTTAGAAGTGACGGGCTTTGTGCACCCGAACAGCAAACTTTAACTGAATTCGAGCTTCGAAGGGCAGGGCCGGACTGACTACCGGGCATTTTGACATGCTGTCGAGCTGGGGGCTGATTTCGTTGATGGGGACCTGCGTGTGCTGAACGAAATTAGTTTTGCTTTGTTTATTTCGAAGCACACGCAGGTCTCCATCAACAAAATTAGCCTCCACCGCAGTGACATCAGCCCCAAGCTCGGCAGCATGCCAAAATGCCTGGTAGCCAGTCCAACCCTGTCGAAGGGCAGCCATTTATGAGATTTTAGGACTGGGGATATGTGCTCATTTCATTTGGTGCCTGTTACAAATCTAGCCGCCGCGTTCAGTGATGCTCTTAGTGGAGCCAGGTTGTATTTGGGAAGGAAGTAGAAGCAGAAGAAACACAGAACTGGAATGTTCCAACTACAAGGAGAGAGGGAAACCAGATCAGAGGTAGGCACATTTCAATTAGAACTTAATTCAGGAAAAATATACCTGAGGTGAGACACGAATGATCCACAAAAACTACACTGTAGAGACTCCAACCGTTTAGATCACCTGGAAGGCACATTCCTGCTACACAACAACATGACTTCTGCTAACACAAGGTAGGGGGAGTACCATAATACCCATCCCACCTGCTTTGCAGAGCACCCTACAGATATAGCACTTGATATAAGTCTAACTCACTCGAATTAGGTTGGAGGGTCGGAAGATCTGACCCTTTCCACAAAATATCATGAGAAAAATGCTTATCCTACAAACACCCCATCGACAATTACTAAGACCGGGGAAAGGCTGAATTTTGCCCCATTGAGATAATTTGTTAGGTACAATAAATCACACACAGGTCTGTTTAAGGGTTTGTAAAGCAGTTTCAGCAAGGCCTAAGTTATGATGTAAGTAGGGTCCTTGTGTGCCCTGTTGTGATTTATTTTAGGTGGCTTGTTAATATTTACCTGTGCATGTATGTCTTTTCGTGTGTGTGAATCTGTTCATTTTGAAACAGCAATGATATGTTCTTTTGTGTATGCTTTTACAGTGACCAGAAAACCTAATCCAATATCCTCTTTTTAAACTTCAGCCCCGATTCTTAGAACTGCAACAAAACATAATGTTTCCAAAGGAAGAACATTACAAATAGCATTTGGGTTCCTTTATGGCTAAAAAGGGCACCCTCCTGATCATTAATTCTGACCCCCAGTCTGAGATCCTGTGGGCTTGCAATCGCATGCAGAGCTTGCATGCTGCACTCAGTGCCAGCCAGATCTGCTTTCATGCTGTCTAGGACAATGGGAACCCTGAGTACAAAAGAAACTAGTGTAATTCTAGGTAGTCCGAGAAATCAATTCAATTGACTGCTCACAGTTACAGTAACACTTAATCATCTTATTCAATCAATTGCTTTTAAACCATCGCAAGCTTGACCTTTTGATTAACCTAACAACCAGCCTCTTTATAGAACTCTCTAAAAGTAAAGCACCCACTACATGAGCACAAGTGAATTAACGATTGACATGCGGTAATAATGGTCAAAGGCATCACAGTGGCATAAAAGGAGAACAAAGAGTGGAACTGAAGAACGGGAGAAACCATGGAGGAAATACAGAGTTAATGCATTCTAAAAACAAGCATTGGCAATCCAATAGGTCTTGCCCATACAAGAACTATTGGCTTTCGCAACGTGGTTTGGCCATGTTGTCCACCAGTGTGGCTGCCTGTCATTGGAAGCGGCTGAGCCACACGTGCTGTTTCCCCCAAGTGAAAAAATGCTTGCCTTAACCACGCATTTTTGTGGTTAAGGTAGTTCGCGGTCTAGATGTGCAGATGAGGGGTAGAGGAACAGCAAAGATGGGAAGAGGACGTTATGGCACACTGGCTGGTAAGGGGGGGCTGGAGCCAGGTTTTGAGGGGATGGGGGTAGTTTTTAGGGCTGGTTTTAGGGCTCAGGGGGCGGGGAAGGTTTTAGGGGTGGGGCCGGGTTTTAGGGCTCAAGGTGGGGGGAACTGGATAGTTCTTTGGGATGGAAGTCAGTTTTTAGGGCTCAGGGCAGGGGGGCTTGGATCAGGGTAGTTAATAGGGCTGGGGGCCAAGATTTAGGGCTCAGTGCAGTGGCCTGGGGCTTGGGTCGTTTTAAGGACTTGGGGGCTGAGATTTAGGGCTCAGGGTGGGGGAAAGGGGCAGTTTTCAGGGCCGGGGGAGTTTTAGGGTTCAGTTCGGGGGCTGGAGTGGGGGTAGTTGTTGTGACATGAGGGCAAGTTTTAGGGCTGAGGGCGGGACAATTTTCAGGGCTGGGGGCAGTTTAGGGTAAATGCATCTTAACAAAACATTCCTTTACCAATCATACCTTTGCAACAAAATAAATTGCATGGTAAAGACATGCATGGTAAAGGAATGTGTGGTTAAGACACATTTGTTGTTGACACTGCATTGTTGAGGCATGCATGGTTTAGCCATGTGTACTTCTGTTATACAACCCTTGTCATGTGTCCCAGTTAAGCCTAGTGTGAAACACTGACATTTGACATGAACAGGTTAACAAAAGTTGCCTTCTCTTTTACACAATGACTCTTGACACACATTTGCTTGTGTGACAGAGAGGATTATTGTCCATGAAACTAAACTTACTTACATATTCATCTTCACAAGAACACTATCACAACTCCTTGAACAGTCTGTACAAGGTCCGAATTTACATTGTGCAAATGGGGTTGTTTGCTGTTCATCCATGCTGCCACATAGCTATCTATAAAACATAAACAATGGCAGTCTGACTAGAATCTTGGCTCAGGGCAAGGATGGATTTTGTTATAAATAAGCAAGCATTTCTGGGATTCAGGCAGAGGAGCATTTGCTATCATTTGCAAGGTCACTACATGCTAAAACCACAGCCCAGCTACTTGTTGATAACTCTGCAAGGAGGGATGTCCACCTCGTGACCACAACAGGGGCCTACATACTTTCCCTTCAGGTAACAGGGTTGGATCATTTGACGTGGGATTCCTGGCAGAGCACATACTCACCCCAGACATCTAGTGTAGGGATTGCATAATAGGAGTAAACTATCTATAGACTGTTTCATATGCTCGCATATATACATTATTTTGCAAGATGGTAGAACTTTTCATTCTGCTTACTGTCCTTATATTGCTAATCACGTCAATCTGCTTCTATCTAGTGATTATCGCAGCACATATATTTTATACAAGAATCACAATGGTTCAGTAAATATTGAAAATGCCCCTCTGTGTATTCTTTGTATGTTTCTCAGAGAAGGAGCAAGAGTGACTAAGCGTGAAGGTTGTAGATTTGTTACCACAATTCCTGGGGAGTCAGGGATGTCATGTTCTGTGGTTGCCCAAGCCATTTGTGTCTTGTCTGTCTAGGTTTAGGGGGGCTTATGGTGGCACTGTGAGCTAGCTAGTCTATAGGACAACATCTTTTGCGGGGATACTAGAATCAGTCTAGCACCATCCCAAAGTAAAGGTTGCCGAACAAACACACAGTTCCTACTTGAAAGTGGAAACTGTACAACATGGCACCACCAACATTATTAGATTGGGTTCTTATTTAATCGATCACCTGAGTAGCTTTCTTGTGCATTCTCAGACACCCCTACTTACCTCCTAACTAGAGACGTCCATGATGGTAGGGACTGTCCTCCTCTGCTGAGTAGGTAAATCCTATGTATTGGCTGCAGGCTGTTCAAGCTTGAACTCTTCAAAGGATATAGTTCCTATCTGTGTTTCCCTCACTGTAATTCATTATACAATCACGTCTGGAGACGAAGGGCCACCAGCAATAAATATTGCGGAAAACTGAAGACATCAGCTGCTGGGAAACTATTACAACATGTTATCATACTTGTGGGTGGAGATGTTACCTTTGTGGAAGAGACTCATGAAACATAGAGGACAGAGGTTTTCTATTCTCGGGTTACAGTTACAGCTGCAGACAACACAGTTATTTTACACTTATGAAGAGGATGAAGTACCAAATAATTATATACCATATGAAGAAATAGAGACATCTATAACTTACTAACAGCATATACATTGGTTTAATGGTGGCCTTCCACACACAACAGAAAAAAAAACTCGGGGTACAGTCTTTGCTGCAGTACATACCACACCGCACAGCATCCCTTCACTGGCTGTTTTGCCTCAAGTGTTGGGGCAGATTAAGAACAAGTAAGAGACAGCACCTTCCTTCATCTAAGGGATGAAGCTGATGGACAATTTTGCCATGGTATCCACAAATATGTTGAGTAACATAAAAAGGGAAGAAACAGCATAGCTAAACACCAATGCCTAGGGGATTTGGCTCCAACACAACAGGAGTACGAATTAACTCAAATTATCGTAGAAATCTATGCTACTCTCGGTAGAGGTAATTTGGAAGCCAGACTTGATAAACTTCAGTTAAAGAGAAATTCTGAAAAGATTTACTCTAAGGAAGCACCCAACTCTTTTACAACCAAGAAATGGGACACTAAGAAAAATAAAGACAAATCACGGGATGGGTCGCCTCTACAGGAAGCACCGGAGAAGCGCTATAACTTGCGCAACCATGACAATATTAGACCACCTGACAAGTATCAGGATACTGATACATGTTCATCTCATTCAGGAGTCATCAGAGTTGGTTGGTAAGAGCACAGAATGGAGGAACACATGAAACCGAAGAAAAACTCACAATGCTCGTCTGGCTACTTTATTAAACAGGAAAATAAATATTAACCTTCCAAGCCTCAAATAAAAAAAAGAAGGTAGCTGGACTTAAGGTCAGGCATCCCTTGGATATTAAGGACACTACTTCTTAGTGGGGAATGGGCAGTGACAATGCTGTACAGAGCTGTAGAAGTCACTATTGCTCACCAGAACCTGATGAATTGTCTGGTGGGAGTAGCGCTGAGTGAGTATATCACAGTGGAAACACCAGATAGTAGGGTAAGTGGCCCACATCGTCTAAATGAAATACAAATTCAATTGGAGGAGGACGTACCCAGAGACATCAATGTTCTTTTTAGCCTAGACTAGCCCTTAATGGGCAATTGGCTATTCTGCTTGACCCACGCATGCCACCTTTTTTGCTATAGTGCCGGGACACCTCTGTTGGAGGTAGCTGTTCACGCTCTATATATGGCTGTATTATTATTATTATTATTATTACTTGCTTTTTCTGACCTCCATCCATAATCAGTAAAACATTCATACACCAAGAGTGGGTGCTAACGCTAGCTCCCATGTCTGTTACCGCAAACATGTGTGTTGAGATGACGATTCCCCTTACCATGAAATACCACTGAGGACAACCCCACAGTCTCAAACGCAATACCCAATTAAGCATGTAGCCATATACAAGTTAGGGAAATCCTCTAACAAACTGAATACCAAGGTGTAATAGAAAGTTGCACCTCATCAATGAATAATCCCTAATCCCTAGTAATAAAGCCTGATCATTCTTACTGTGTAGTATTAGACAACAGACATTTAAAACCAGTTGTTCACACATTTCAGTATAAAATACACACAGTACCATATTAAGGAATAATGAATAACATAGTACAAAATAAATACAAAACAACACTTGATATCTCAAATGCATTTTTCTGCCAAGATAGCAACTGGAAGCAGATATTTGACCACATTTTCAGCGCTAGGCTCTCCGGGGTAATTTTGCATTTTGCCCCAGAGTTAGGGTTATAAGAATAGCCTGGGCTCTTTTCAGCCAGAGTAACATATATACTTCAAACATTTGATGATCAGGCATTGTCCTATGTCAATGAAATATATCTGTTCAATGATGATGTCATGGAACATTTGACCAGAGTAGACCACAAACATGTATATCCTCTACCTTATGAAGTGATGCTTCCAGAAAGATGCAATTACATCATTTACACTGACGGTTCTGCCCTGCCTGCTGTAGGGACAATGCAAAAGGTAAGTACCTCTTAAGCCATGGATTAACTACAACAAAACAGTAGGACTGTCTAGGTTTACAACAAGTGTGTTTACGTATTGTCTACAAAGTTTGTTTCTGCACTTTTTCTAATATGCACTGTATATAGAGTTTTTAAAGTGTAACAATCACAATTAGGTACCAATCTGTAAAAACCAGTACCATTGTGAGATTATGTTTGTGTGATTCAAAAGATAAAAAAAGAACAAGAAAAAAAAAAAGTCTGAAGTAAATACGTACTGGTGAAATATAAAATATTGTGTATGAATTACTTTGATTATGTTGAAATATATCTGCATGTTGACCCACTGTTCAGAATAGAATTGAAACAACCACAGTTCATTTGTTGAACAAATACAGAGGTAAAAAGATTAGACCTACGCAGTCAATACGACGAGTTAATCCATGGTCCAGAGGTACTTACCTATTGCAATGTTTAACTGATTCCTGCCTCTCTGGTCCGTAACAGAATCACTCCACATTTTTTTAAACATGCTGTACGGACAAAGCATCAATACTCAGCAGCATGCGCAATAGTCAAATCACACATGCATGATGGAGAATTCCATCCTAAAAAACCTACACACCATCCCTTGCTGACTGCACAGCACACTTTGCTGGACTAAAGGCTCTTATTCTGGCACTGGAGAATATGGATCCCAGATTCCCCATACTAATTGTCTGCGATTTGTTCCACTGTATCCAGTCATACAATGAATATCTACATTACTGGAACCAGAATGGATACAGAGAATCAAAGGGTTTTATGATAAAGCACAAGATTAGTTGGGAACAGGTGGCAAAGCTGATAGACTGTTTGGCACAGGCGCATGTAATACACACATTCAGTCATCAACGTGCTGGTGTTCACGTTGCAGGGAATTCCATGGCTGATAAAGCGTGAAAGCAACAGCTTGCACTGCTGCAGTTGCTGCAATCACTATTGAAGTAAGAGGATAGAAAGAGACATCGTGGCGGCTGTTAATGCTGCTCCCAATGACACACACCTCCTGAAAGGCTTTACACTCAAGTACTCCTACAAGCTAGACAACACCGAACATGCCATATGCTCACATTCTGGGAGTGGGGGATAGAGTAATACCAAATACTGACCACAGAATTGGGTTAACACTAGGGGCACTCAATTGTCTGGCATCTTCTCGCTAGGGTCGCTGCTACAATTTAGGGTCGCTGCTACAATTACACTACTGCAGCAACGCTACTGGTGGCCGGATCTTTACAAGTAGACAAAGAACATTGTCCTAAATGTGACATCTTTCAAATGATGAAGGGTTCCACTAGTTCATGTCCACCCAGGAACACCTCCACTGATCTCAAACAAGCCTCTGGCTTGTGTCTATTTAGACCATGGCGACCTTTGTCTACAGATTGGGCTTACATGTATATATCAGTAGCAGTGGATTCCTGCTCTCGATTCTTGTGGACATTTACACAGCGGTCGGATGACTCCTGAACTGTTATAATGGATCTATGAGTCATCATCGGGACATACTCAGTTGGCATATTACATTCCGACCATGGTCCGGCATTTAGATCTAGGTCTTACATAGAGCTTTGGGAAGTTTGGGTGTGATACTACGTTTCTCATCCCCCTAACAGCTTGAGGGAAATTCCGTGGTGGAGAGGAAGAACCAGGATTTAAATCAGCGATGGTATAAGGCTCAGGTCAGAGTTCAGTCCATCACTTATTTGGGGTCCAGAGAGCACTCAACAACCTGCCTAGAGAATCCCTGGGTGGTCGGATGCCATATGAAATCCTGTTCAGGGTATAAATGTAAGTCGCAAACCTGGACAATGTCAGTACAGTATTGGCAGAAACACCATTAATATCAATGAACATTTGGCTGTTTTACAGGAACTGAATGACTTCCAGGACGAATATAGCAACTTCCAAGTAAAATGCATCACCACTGGAAAAGTGAAGGCTATGCGGCAAGACCTGCCTGGGTACCGAAGGTTGTGGACCTGGTCAGGGAAAAAATTGTGGACAGAAAAGAATTTGGGCCATCCTGTCCTGGCTGTTAAAGGTACCAGAATTGTACTTCTTCCTCCTCTTGCCTGTCACAAAAACAAGAGATTTGTCTCTATTGATGTGATCCAACCACACTATGTGGCCGGTTCTAAACAGTAAGCCAGGTGGGCTTCCTTCTCTCACTACCATCCAGGAATTTCAGATGGAAGCTTTAATAACAAATGAAGCATCTTCTCTCCAATAAGAATTAACAATAAACAGCCAAGTATGTCTTCTACCTGTTAAAACAACAACAACTGTACAAGCAACTAGTGCAGAGTTACAGATTTCAATTCAGAAACCTGAAAGGAGCATAGTCTAGGTCAATGTACCACAGATCAAGCCCTTTCTCAGTTTTACAAAACCTACAGAGCTGCCAAAAATAGATCGGACTACCTCTTGCTACTTCATCAACTTTGATAACGTCTGTTTGAATTCCTCTGATTCCCCATCACTACGGTCACCTCTACCTTTAAGGTTGAAAATACGTACTTTCCATCTTTGGCTGAAAAGTACCTATTATGTTTCTCCATGGCAACAACTTTGGATTACAAGTTCTTTACTTTTGATGGTCCTTTGGATTGGATTTGTGACTGTCTTTTTCGTGCTTCTTAAGGGACACTATCACCCATAATGCTCTGCAGTACAAGGGACACCTTCCTGCACAAAACAATGACTTGAGGTATTTTCCTCTTCCTATATGTGCTGCAGAAATCTGCACACATGGACAGAGGAAGTAACGAGGATAAATAAGGATATTTTTCCTAATTAGGTCTCACCTGGGGAAGCATAGCATTTTGACTCATTCTCTGGTCTACCATTAATGGTAAAACTGGAAATGCACCAAATCCTTGGGTGAATGCATGGGAACACCCACGCTCCACCATGTAACGCTTTCCTAGGGCAGTATAACACAATCCAGCAGTTTGCTATTTGCACTGCACTGCATTTCTCTAGATTTATCAAGCCACCCAAGGCCACACAGGGTGGCCTTGAATGGCTTGATAAATCAAAGTTAAGAGTTGCATCACTCCTGCTCCCCATTGCATTACGCATGGGCGACACAACTCTTTAATCAATATGTCCCCAAATTTTTTCTGTGAATTAAATTAAAGAACATTTATTGAGAGTATGAATTGAACGACTTTTGAAAACAAACAAAGGAAAAGAAGATTGATTGTTTTTTTTAGTTTTGATTATTAATTTGAAATAAATAAATTGAAAGAAATCTATTATAGTTTTCATTGAAATGTTTACTAATTTTTTCAAATTTTGAGCCGCACAAATTATTTTCTAGTCCTAATAGAAAATAGAGTACTACAAATGCAAAAATTATTGGTCAAATTATTAGTAACACTATTCGTTTAATTGTTTTTTAAGAATATTAATAGTCTTCATTAGCCTGTTGTTGTTCTTACTATCTCCAGCGGGCAAGTTTGCAACAAGAGTTGTATTAATTCACCAAGGTGCCCCAGAGCAAAGGAAACGCCACTCCGCGAGGATGAATACAATCCTTTATTGCACCAAATCACGCCGGACTCTGCCTGTGTCCCCCTTTCGCTATGATTAAGTTGCAGGTGCAATGAAACGCGTCAGGGACTCGCATCAGCTGGGGCTGCTAGAGTGCTTTGGTGCAATAAAGGATTGTATTCATCCTCACGGAGTGGCGTTTCCTTTGCTATGGGGCACCTTGATGAAAAGAGTTGTATTGAGCACAGTATTTAGCAAAGTGAAACATATCACATTGAAACATAGGAAAAATGTAGTTAGTGGATTTCAAGATAATATTTATACTAAAAGGATACATGAATATTCTGATATTTTGGAGGGTAAGAACTATTTCATTTGCACTTTCCTTTCATTTTCTGAAAATGAGGGTATTACGTATACACAGCTTCCAATTTCTGATGGGTTTTCATGCACACTATTTGTTAGTATATTTATTAATAATTCATTTTTGTCTCCTTGTTTATCATATTTCAACATGTCGTTGGTGGATTTGCCTATCTCGGAGAACAAAGAATCTAAATATGGTATGAAGTATGGTAATAGTTAAAAAATAATTGCGCACATTAAGGATGAAACTTAAACTGTTAAATGGGGTATGTGTGTGCTTTGAGTGAAGAGGATGAATATATTAAGAAAAACAATAAGAAGAGAGTAACAATTGTGAGAAACTGGAGATATGAAAAGATTATAAGAGAACAAATGAAAGTAGAGGAAGAATGTAGGTTGTCAAGTCTACATCCTAGATTGAGAATGGACAAGGAAGAAGAGGTGAAATAAGTATGGTGCTTCGTTAACCTCTTAAAGGTGGCAAAACTGAATATGTGAAAGAGAGTGAGTATAAAAGGAGTTGTGTTGCAAGTGGTTATTATTTAGTTGGTGGGGAATTTATTCTTAGAGGAATTTATTATGTTTGTGGTAAGACTGCCTATTTTAATTTGCCCAATAACTGGGTTGGATCTTGGTATTTTGCTTTGGTGTTTCCTAGAGTTTATCATATGAGTGAAATTGATGTGGCATTTGATTTGAGGAGAGTGAAATCAGGATTTGGACAGTATTTCTAGATCTATTAGGTGCTAGCATTCATCCTATAGGTGTGGTAATGAATGATGTGAAAATTAGACGTTTATATACTTTGGCAAGTAGACTTGTTTTAAGAACAACTGAAGTGCTAACTCAAATTATTTCAGAGCTAATTGCTATTAGAGGTATTGTAATTGTTATTTCATTGATTATATAGCGCTTACTACCCTTGATGAGGCATAAAAGTACTTTTTGGAGAGCAGAATACTACTCCAGAACCCAAAGAGGACTAGTGGTGAACTATTATAGGGTAATATGAGTTAATTTGAGCGGTGAACATATGAGTCAGTTAGATGGATTGAAAATGATGATGGAGGGATAGAAGAGGGAAGAGTCAAGAAAGTATTTATTGGGAGAACGTAGTAGTAGCAGTAGGAGGAGGTTTGGGATGAGTGAAAGAGAGATGGAGGAAGGAAGAGTCTCTCTGAAAATAGATTAGGGAAATCATAGCAGTAAAATTAGTTTTCGGATAAGTTTAAAGAGGGATACATTAGGGAAGATTTAGAAAGGCTTGTTTGGGAGATCATAGTAGAAAAATGAGGTTTGGGGTGATCCAAGAAGGGATAGAGGTGGGAAGAATCAAAAAAGGGTTATTTTGGAGATCATAGCAGTAAAATGAGGTTTGAGATGAGTCAGAGAGTGGAAGTAGAGGACATATTAAGAGGGATATAGGGTGAAACACAGGGTGCATTGGAGAGATTTCCATTTTTTTAAATTTTTTTTTATTTTACAGTAGGAGTAAAGTAATAAATATGTAGATACATAAGTACATTTAGGGCATACATGTGTACAAAAGGTAATATATTAAAATTTAAGTTGTATTTGATAAACTCAGACTTTCAAGTGTTGTTGTAGTTTCAGCTAATTGGTGAATTTTTTATTAAATGTTTTCACTATTTCAATAGTGAAGCAATTGTAGATAAATAGTTATGATAATCTTTACATATTGTGATAGATAAATGAATGGAGACTCAAACACATCTAATCAAATAACTTAGATGAAAACTATGCCTATGCAGTGACCTATATACATGTTAAGCATAGAATAATATATATGGATTTTAACCATAATTAACATTTTTAAAGCAAACCTAAAAATATCTATATAATTAAAACATAATTATTATACATATTTATACAAAGGGAATACACATATCAAGATATATAGATATTATTAAAGAATGTAATGTTTATGTATGCAGGATATACTGTACATTTGTGTTTGAGTATGGTGGTAAGATAGGGAAGTGCAAATTCTTGAGTAGTCTTCGGGAGATAAGATTGTTATCCATGGAACTTACGTTTGGGGGTAATGAATTCCATACTTTGGCTGCTTAAACAGAGGAGGATGTGCCACCTATGTGTTATTTTTCTTCTATGGTGGAATTTTGAGGCGAGGTGCTAATCTGGAGCTCAGGTTCCTTTGTTGAATTTATTTGTTGATTTTATTCCTCATGGAAAGTGGTCCTGTTCCATGTTTTGCTATGAAAAATTTAACTTTTGTTATAGTTAGGAAAAAGTTATTTTTTCTTTCTATACCATCCAAACCTAAGCTACACTTGGTTATACCCATAGTTTATAATGTGTGCACCACCTTTAAATTACTATGACTGTATTTATTCTTTCAATTAAAACCATACTGAAGCTACAAAAAAATTAGAAATTCTAAAGTTATACTTATACCTTCAATTTAACATTTACACAGCACCTTCAAATTGTTACAACTTGTGCACCTTCATACACAGTGTAATGAACAGAGTAGCCACACGTCGTTAACTATAACTCGCCACCCTACCATTGGATTGGATTGGATTAAATTTGGGTTTGCAGAGTGCATGGCTAACCAAAGTTGTCCCAGCTATAGCATCCACCTGACACTAAACTGACAACAGGCACTACCAGGTAATTTCTAACCAGGAGACAGCTAATTTACAAACAGCCAGGTTTTCAGGAACGCCCGAAAGGAATGTTCATGGTCCATCTGGCGCAAGCTACTCGGCAAAGAGTTCCATTATTTTGAGGATAAATAGGCAAAACAGTGCCCTCTGCATCTCATTCTGCAAATATTTAGCAATCTCCTGAGTCGCGCATTAGTTAACCTCAGAACCCTTCTTGATGTATGAGGCTGCATTGGCGGTCACAATAAAGGAGCGCCTGAAATTTTGAATAATCTATGCACCATTCACAGGGCCTTAAACTTCACCCGAGTCAGTGACGCATTCCAAAGGCACTCTGGGCTGACTGATGTCTTAGAATGTTTAGGAGATGGCAGGATGCAACATTTTGTGTAACTTAAAGCCTCTTGATTATGTAGTGGGAGCTCCACGATACAGAGAACTCCCATAATCTCTGTGTGATAGTACCAATGCCTGGACAACAGCCTTCTGGAAAGGATGGGGGGCAAACTAGAATTTTCCAAAGCATTCAGAGAAGGCCCTAACAACTGGCCGAAGGTTTCCACCCTTTGGATTCCATGGAAAGAGTGTTGTCAAGCCACACCCTCAAACTCCTTATGGGGGTTGTTGGGGAAGGCGCATTTCATAAACAATCTAGCCAGCCTGACTGGGACCAAATGTTAGGATTGTTGCTCAGCAGCATGATCTCTGTTTTGTCCCCATTAAGTTTGAGGCAGCAACTGACCATCCATTTGGCCATTTTCTTAAGGCATGGTGTGAGTTGTTGCGACTTATGACTGTGCCCTTGTGAAATGAATAGCACTGTTTGAGTGTTGTCTGTGCACAAGACAATTGACATCCCAAATGCTTGTGCAATCTCAGCGAGAGGGCGCATATAGAGATTAAAAAGTGTGAGGCTGAGTGCTGATCCCTGGGGCACTCTTCATTTCAAGGAGAAGATATCTGCGATAAGAAAATAGAGTGTCAAAAGAAATGCAATTAAAATAACTACCCGATGAATGAGCAATAGCCACTACACAACAATTCATGTTTAATAGGAGGCTGTGGGCACATGGCTCTCTGACAGCAGGACCGAACAGGAGGCTTTGGGTTATGGAACTGAGTCCCAGTCTTGTGGAGCTTGCAGGGAAAGAGGTGCAGTGACCAGAGGTCCAGAGCTACTACTGGAGCTGCACAGTTGCCTCCATTGGTAGTCGTGGGAGGTACTGTCAGGGAAGCGGGAGGGCTGGGAGTGGAACAACTGAGCAAAAATGGGAGGCAAAGCAACAACCAAATGACCAGAAAAATCAGTAAATGTAGTGTCAAAAGAAATGCAATTAAAATAAGTACCCAAGGACTGAGCAATAACCACTACACAACAATTAACCTTTATCAGGAGGCAGTGGTTGCATGATCCTCTGACAGCAGGGCCACCATGGAGGCTTTGGGACTAGGGACAGAGTCCCAGTCTTGTAGAACTGGCAGGGGGAGTGGCGCAGTGACCGGAGATCAAGAGAATCTAGATACACTTGATAGACTCTCTCGGTCCCTTTAGCATATATAGCACCTAGAGGGTATAGATTGGATTATATCAGCCATAGAGTCTTCATGCAAACACGTGTCAGTGAGGAATACCACATCAGTCCTTTTTCCTCAATAAGTTCAGTTTGTGACAGGACAATGATCTACAATTATTCACAAAGGAAGCCACCCACCTCACGCTTTTGGCCCAGGTGTATATCCTGCATGAACGTAAGGAGAAAGGGAACAACTCTTACAGTGGAGTTCCGGCTCATCTAAATTGATTGAGTGAAGGCAAGTATCTTTAAGGGTTAACTGTAAAGCTACCAGTTGCTTGGAGGAGTAAGAAATCTTTCCTAGGTCAAAATGGGCAGGGTTCCTGGCCCCTGGTCCCAGTCGACCGTGGCCAGGTGCAGATGGGCATGCCTTTGCCACCCTAGCAGTGTGCCCACTGTGTGCATTTGCTGTCCGTCCACGCTACAGCCTTTTTTTTATAGAGAGCAGCAGGAGACAGCTAGATCACCAACCCAAAATGCCATCCTTAGATGTCTGAAAAGTAAAATGCAGTTCAGTACAATTTCAACAATACCCTGCACTGTGTTCTAAAAAAATATGTGATTTGCAATCTCACAAGTGTATTGTAAATGCAAGTATTGAAGATGACATAAGTGTTATATTATAAAAGGGTATAGAGAAGAGTGCATGGAGAAGGCACAAGTTTTATTTAATGTACTGTGGCTACTGTTACTAGAGCTAACTCTTAAGTCAGATGCAAAGGCATTGAAAATGTTTTTGGAAGCTTCAGTGTCACAAGTCATTAATAGGTGTCCCTCACAAGTCAAATGCAAAAATATTACAATTCTTGCATGAAGGTGCAGTTTTATTAGTCACTAGCTTACCCGTCGCACGTTGCTGCGATCTCTGAAGAAAGGAAATATAAGGTAACTTGTTATGATAACATTCAATTTACATTTTTATTGAAACTTATTCATTTCAAAATGGAAAACAATTCAAAGTGTTGTTTTAATTCTGTTTTTTTATTCGAGTGCTTGTGGATACACAATATTTTTTGTTTTTCCGTCCGTAGACGAATAAATCAGAAGGTTTTCCGACGCGTGAGCTGGCCACATACAGTTATCCATGTGAGAAGCACGGATTCTCCAAATCTAGTCCACACACTTGCAGCGATTGTCCTTGTGCGTTGTTGATGGTCATTGCAAAAGCGAGTCGCACCGGAAAGTGTAAACGTTCAGTATTGGAAAGATTATGAGGGCCCTGGGTGGCCGGGGGCCGATATTTAACAAATTTTTCTTTTTGCCAGAAACCTTCGCGGGAGTGTACTCAACAATTTTTAACAATTTTTTACATTTTTTTATTTTTAAATTTCTTTTTTTTTTTGCCAGAAACCTTCGCGGGAGTGTACTCAACAACTTCCCAAAGTTTCATGTCGATCGGATGAATGGTGTAGTAATGCATAGAGGACAAACGGACATACTTTGGTTTTTATATATATAGATTACTAAGTGTGCCTATTGAGTAAGATGTAAAAGCATTGGAATTCATATTTGAAGCTTTAGTTCTACTAGTCATTACTAATGGTCCCTCACAAGTCAAATGTAAAAGCATTGAAAGTATTACGCGAAGCTGCAGTTCCTCTAGTCACTACTAAGTGTCCTTCAAAGGAATTGAAATTCGCACATGTAGCCGCAGGCCCACTGGTGGTTATTAGGTGTCCCTAGTGAGTCAGATGCAAATGCATTGATATTATTTCACGAAGATGCAGTTCCGTAATTTTTTACTAGGTGTCTCTCACAAGTCAAATGTAAAAGCATTGAAATTCTTACATCAATCTACAGTTCCACTAGTCATCACTAGATGCCCTTCAAAAGTTGAGTGCAGAAGCACTGAAAATCCGTCATGAACCTGTAATTCCAGAAGCTGTTGCTAGGTGTCCCTCTATAGTCAAATGTAAAAGCCTTGACATTCTTAGAGGTTGGTTGCGTTCTCATGGCCTTTTGAAAATAACTAGGATAGAAGTGTGCCCTTGCACCTACTACAGTGAAGAAAGTAGACATTGGCCATTCCGAAATGGATTAAATGACATACACACTTAAAGTGGAGATGCATCAGCGGAGCAAACTATTAATGGTGTGTTTGAAATAATTAGCACTGCAAGTACCTCAGATCTAATACAAAGAACCATGCCACACATGACTACAGGTCCAGCCAGGAAAACCACATTCTGGGTTGATTTAGCCATCTGTACAAGGCACACTGCCTAATTACTTTGCAGTGACTTATCAAAGAATTAACCTGCCAGTACCTGCACTTTGAATGGAAATAAAGCAGGCCTGCCCACGTAGGAGGCTTCAGAGGCCGGAGTGTTAAACCGACAGAGAGTATGGGTGCCTAGAGGGTGCACTCTGAAGCAGGCAGCGCTGTGAAGCCCCCAATTAAGGGTGAGAAACTTGAACACCTATGAATGTTCAAAAGCCCATAGCTCTTAAATAAGCTACTCTAGGCCTTGCACAGGGTAATTAAAGAGGATCCCAAGATGAATCAGACGCATCAACATGGCCAGCTTTGCTGAAAAAGCACCTTTGAACGGCTGGGATATTAATAGTTGTGCCTATGCAGTCGCACTGAGCCAAAAGAAACCAATTTTGGCCCATACATATGAAGCCTTTGCATTGTCCCTCCGATGGAAGGACAACACAAAGGCTTCAGTAATATTTACAAAGCCCACAAGCCCTGATGTATATGGCCGTGTGTGACTTTGTAAAGATATGCAATGCAAAGCATCTGTCTTCGCTGTATTAAGTTACATTTCAACCTGATAGATGTTCCATGGGTGGGGCATATGCATTCCCATGCATTCACCCATGCATTTTAGTGCATTTACTTATTTTCAAAGACCTGTAAACCTAGAAATGCATCAAAATGTGACACCTTCCCAAGTGAGGCATGAAGAGGAGGAATATATTTGTTTCTACATTGTTATTTCCTCCTTCCACATGTGCCGCATTCTGCAGCACACATCGAAAGAGGAAAATACCTCTATGAATTGTTTTTATGCAGGAAGGTGTCCCTTCCTACACAAAAGCAATCCTGCGTGTAACACAGGTGTCCTTGCACTATGGTGCAAGGTTGCCTGCATTTAATCTAGGCTGCACACAGTGCATCATCATTAGGCGAGTGCAGAAATGCTCCATTATCTTTGTAAATATGGAGCCTTTCTCCCCTCTTAATTTTAGGAAAAGCAGCAAATTTTCTTGCAGCCCTGGGCTGTGTAATGGCATGTGCCTCATAGTACCTTAAGTATATAAACCATTTATCCTGGCAGTGTTCACAAGTGTACCACAAATCAGCATTTACACTCAATATCTGGGGCCTCCTTTACAAAAAATTGGTGTAAGGCAGCGCTGTCATTCATTTTGCTGTGCACACCCTATGCCACTTTGAAAGGGCTGGAATCAACTGTATTTACAAGATAATAGTGCAATCCGGTCCTTTCAGCCAGTGCCGGTGCACAATTTGTAGCCAAGCCCCAATTTAGGCACTCTTGCACCAAGGGTTTCTATGGTGTTGGCCTCATTGTTTTTGAGCAGGAAGGAGCAGCTTTCTGCACAAAAACCATCAAGAGGTGTTTTCTCATTCTATGTGTGCAGAATGAAGCACACATGGAAAGCAGAAAAAAACGAGAAGAAATTAAAATATTTCTCCCATTATGCCTGCTCTGGGTGGGCGTAAATATTTGGCGCTGCCCCAGGTTTACATGATGTTGTATACCTGGGGCAGTACCAAATTCCATGGGTCTTCAGTGGAAACATCCACAGCAACACCCATGGAACGCCTCCTTGACATAGAGTAGGGGAGATAGATATGATTGAGAGTGCTACCAGTTTTTATAAAAGGCAATGCTCCAGCAGCGCAGGCCTCTTGTAAATGAGGGTATTGGTGTATTCAACAGTGCACTATAGTAAATATTTACAAATTCAAAAGCTTTATTCGAGGATTTGTCTCATAAAAGCACAGCATACATTTAAAAAGCATCATTAAACAATTATAGTGGAATCCATGCCAGGGAAATTAATACTTTGAAATGCTAACATGCCATTTTTAATGCACAGCTTGCTGACAAGTACATCGCTATGCATGCATTTTTAAGGGCTACTTAGTCCAGCCACATCAGTCAATTCCTTCATAACCAACAGAAATAGGAAATGGAAAATGAGAAGGTAACCAATAAGTGAATTAGTAAAGTTTCTAGGGGAGGCAGAGAAATGACTTGATCACAACATGAACCCTAATCTCAGTCTCTAGTACTATTTCGTAATAGCCTGGAAATAACACAGTTAAACCATTAATCAATAGAATCAACGAAGTCGTTGGTTGTCATGGCAAAGTGTAGGGGCATTATTCGGGCAAAGACGGCAGACACAACATGGTCATGTTAACTGGTAATATCTGTCTGGCACCATGCAAAAACCAGAGGAATAGTTTCAAGTTTGAAGTTGCCTGTCTGTGTCTGCTAATACTATGTAGAAGGCTCCACACCATGCGAAAGAAACCACCACAAAGGAAGGTCCGGACACGAGGGTCCTGAGAACACTTTAGCCCTAGCAATATGCCAAGCAAGTCGTCGCTTGAGGGCTCCCAACTCTTCAGCAGTGGCGTAGCTTCTATTGGTGCAGCATATACAGTAACACGGGGCACATAGGTGAAGGGGCCCACTGAATGCTGATTATTGCTGTAGTGTATAATTCAGACTACAGCTCAGTTCCCATTTCTTTCCTTGAACTAGGGTCCATGAGTGCCTAATTTGTAAATATATTAAGCTCTAATTTTTTTAAGAGGCCACACCCACTTCCTCTGGCCCCTGCCCACTTCATCCAGTGCTCCACACATTTCCTTTATTTGCTCCACCCACTTCCACACACCTCAACACATCAGAGCCACCTACTCACTCATTGAGTTCCGCAAGAGGCTGAAGACCTGGCTCTTCACAAAAGCACCTTGGGGACCTGACACCTACACACCTACCTAAGCACTTGGGTACCCTTTCAGGTCATTTGTGTGCTATACAAATCAATATAACATAACATAATATAACATATGGGAAGCCTATTACAACAACTTAAAAGTGAACTCAAATTAGGGAATGTGTGTAAATCAGCTTCAGGAAAGGTCATTTGAGAACTTGAGGCAGCTTTGCGAACTAAAAAGAATGTGCTTGTACTGTGCTGTTTGAAAGAAAGGAAGGGATGAGGGAAGGAATATAGGGGCATATTATCAAGACAGGCGATAAAATTATCACTGTTTTAGCGGCAGAAAACTGCTGCTAAAACGGCGATAATGGGCTTGATAATATGCTCTATGGAATTCCAGTTGAAGCCCATGTTAGATGTCCTTCACATCTAACACTTGCTTCAATTGGAATTCTATTGAGCATATTATCAAGCTCATTATCGCCGTTTTAGCGGCAGTTTTCTGCCGCTAAAACTGCGATAATTTTATCACCCGTTTTGATAATATGCCCATTGTGAAAAAGGCAGCAACAAATGCAGGCAGGAAGGGGAGTACTGGAGTGAGGAAATTAATAAGCAATGGATGAAAGAAGAAGGAAATAAGAAAAGAATGACAAAATGAAGAAATGAAGGGATAGAGGGAGAAAGGAAGTGAACTATGTATGATGGATGAATAGAAACAAGAAAGGAAAGGAGGAAGAAAATCAAAAGGAGGGGTTGAGTATAAGAAAGGAAGAAATTAAAAAGAGAATGAAGGAAAGAACAGGAAAAAAAGAAAGTGAGGAACAAATGGAGAACAAAGGAAAAAATGCACCGAGGGAGGAAGGATGGGGAATGAATGAGGGTGTAAATAAACAAGTAATGGAACGAGGATAGGCAGCATGGCTGGAGGTGCTGAGGAAGAGAAAAAAGAAAGGAAAAAGATGGGATAAAGGAAAGGAAGGAGATCAGGGGAATTAAAATGAGTCTGTAAGGTACTAGGTCAAGGAGGGGCAGAGGGAATAATGTCAGTGTAATATTGCAAAGAAATTGAAAAACAAAAGATTAAAATACATCTCTATGTCCTTAACGCACCATGGGGCTGATTTACAAGGCACTTGTGATGCATTTACGCCACCGCTGAGTCACTTCTGTGACTCAGTGGCGGCGTAAAGCAAGCGCCATGCTGCGACGGATTTACAACGTGACACATCTAGGGAGATGCGTCACGCTGTAAAATCCTGCGCCACATTATACCTGTGTCAGGTATAATGTGGCATACCATCGCAGTGTGGGTGGTCCATCGCAGGAAAGCCTTTGAAAAGTGCTGAATTAAAAATGTTGATATCCAGCTTAATGGCACTAATAATAATAATAATAATAATAATAATAATAATAATACATCTTTATTTGGATGCAAACTCAGCTATAAAAGATAAAATCATGCAATAAAATACATTAATTACAAATCCATTAGTGATAAAAATAAATAAAAACGAAGCCCTGATTACATTTCATTAAAAACGAAGTGACGAGGGGGAAAGTCCATTCGACGATCAGTCGGGTCTTGATTGTCTTGATCTAAGAATGGCCCGCAAAAAGTTTGTGACTGCAAAAAGGGTGTGTTTGTTGGGAAAATGCAGCAAATACATGAGCACCACTTGGGCCTGGCTGCACATCAGAGATTTCGAAAGGGGCCGAAGATACTGCCTCCTGGAGTGGCTGAAATATTTACATAAGAGTACAAAATGTAGAGTATCCTATGAAGACCTAGAATCTCAGCCACAGTGCCCTCTCTTGTTTAAATGAATATAACCAGATGAGGTAGCCAAGAGATGATGGACCTGGTGAAACCTACTTGGGGTCACCAGGAACGTGTCAGTTGTGCTGGTAAGGGTAGAAAGATAGTTCTCCATACTCTACACTGATTTCAGCAAGGCATGTCCCCTCACATTGGGCCTCAAGAGTTCAATGTTTTCACGGTGAGCAGCAGCATGCTTAGAGAACAGGTCCTTTACTATGTTGAGCTCTTGGGGCCTCACTGAGTCACGTTTGAGGAAGATGAGAGAGAAGTCTTTACAATCCGTAACCAAGGGATTTTAAGAGCAGGATCTGGTGACAAACAATCTGAAATAATCAGGCAATTTAACTCAGCGTCCTCCGTGGCCCAAAACTTCACGCAGCACAGCAGGTGCTTCACTGACACCAGATCACTTATGAAGGTAACTCCAAGATATTCATGTACAGAGAATCAGGGGGTGCTCTGGGAGTCCTTCAAACTTTAGCCCAGTAACGTATTTTGGGCCAGGTTTAACTTGTGCACAGTAGTACACCTCCAAACTTCGCTACCGTATAAAACCTTAGAGATGCATTTGGACTGATATGACTTTAAAACCACGCTTGGCGACCATGATCTCAATCTGTTGACATAGCTGGCAATGGCCCCTATTAATTTATGCATATCGCCCACCTTCCTTCCAGTTTAGTTTTGCATCAAATAAAGGTCCTAGATAGGAAGAATCCGGGACCTTCGCTAGGGTATGATTCCCCGTGTTAAGGGTTTTGGGCCTAGTCAACAGAGGTTCCAATTTAAAAAATGTAAGATATTGTAAAGTGGACCAGCAGGTCCAGTCTGTCCATGAGAGAAACAAACCCATCTATTCAAACCTGCAGGCCCAATGCTGTGCATGCACTGAGCACTGCATCGTCACCATATAATAAATCTGGCAATACTTTCTCACTGACTCTGGGGCAGTCGGGCTGTAGTGAAGAGACCACGGCTTCTAGGCCATTAATAAAAAAAGTGAATAAAAAAGGAGCTAATATGGATTCTTGACAGCCCCCCCCCCCCGCAGCAATTAAACTTATCTGAGCCCCCCGTGGGAGTATCTAACTGCTGCAATGGTATGGGCATGAAGATTCATGAGTAAAGTTACAATGGCAGGGTCAACGCCTAAGGAGTTAAGTAGGTCCCACAGTTTCCTGCACTTCATCTGATTGAAGGCGGACATGAGGTCCATAAAAATTCACAACATGGCGCCAGGTTGAGCTGCAGTGTATGTATTAATTAGTAAGTAAAGGGTAAGGCATTGCTCGGTGATTGATTTTCCTGGGCGAAAATCAAATTGCACCTCAGATATTATCCGGTTCATATCAGCCCATGTTGATAATCTTGCCAATAAAACCCGGCTGAGGAACTTTACCACTGAGTCAATAAGAGATATGAGGCGGTAGCAATGGGGATTATCCTTATTGGACAACTTAAAGATCGGGATTATAGAAGCCATTTGACCAAGAAGGCAGCATCCCTTTCCTTGCCTCAATTGGCTTTGTTTTTTTAAAGCCCCCTTATAAGCGGCATGACAGTTTGCCACCGACAATCTATCAGCAGGGAGACTGTTTCAAGACTTTGTTCAGGTGGTGGAGAGCCCTGGAACACTCAGTATCAAACCATTTAGGGTAATCGGAATGGGGGCCAATCACAGGGTCCGTTAGAAGGAGACTAATTTCATCAACCTCAGAACGATAAAAGAGTGAGTGGCCCTGCCAAGAATTACATTTATGACCCTGAGATGAAACACAGATTCCTGGAGTGGATATAAAGATATGCACAAGAAGGAAAAACAAAAAGGGAGAGTGAGGAAAGAGTAGAGGTCTGGAGGCAAAGATAGTTACGGTAGACAAGAAATGTGAAGAGAAGTGGGGAAAGCAGAGATTGGGAGTGCACGATTGGAGTGGAATATAATGAGAATTAAAAGAGGAAAGAGGAGAAAGGCAAGGGAAGAAGAGCAGACAGCAGTGAGCGTGTGAACGGAGAGTGGAAGGGAAGGATTGAAGCTGAAAAATGAAAAGTAGTTAATGAGGGGTGGCGGCAAATAAGAGGAAATGAGGACATAGGGCAGAAAGTAAAAGAAGAATGGAGATTAGGGAAGGAGTGAGGTGTGAAGAGGAGAAAGAAAAGCAGATACTGAAAGAGAGCAAGAAAAGAATACACCTCTGCTTTATTAAATATACAGTAGTTATGTAAAGTTGAGAGGTTACAGGGCTGAATTATTCCTGGCCTGTCTTATCAATGGACATCTGTGCTATCTAAAGATACGCAGCAGCTATTCTTTAACGGTGTTAATATTTTATGCCATCAAAGGATGTTGTGTGGCATCACAATAGGTATTCCTGATTAAAAAGATAATAAATTATCAGTTATACCATTGGGATTAAGCTTTGATGGAAAATCAGGCTCCCATGCTTCAAACTCCCCAAAAATTGTTTTATTACATGATCAGGCTATAAGGCAAAATCCTCAAAATGCCTGCCACCTACTTTAAAATAAAGTCAGAAATTCAACTCAATTCAGAGAGGCTTCCGCACGCACTTTTGAACAAAATTCAACTGAGTCTGACGTCTGGGCTATACTAGGATTGTAATCTATGAACAGTGAGTAACAAAGGGATCTCTGTGACTGAAACAGAAACCCACTGACCTAGCCACATAAATACAGTTCTGTCATCTGCATGTTACACGTTGTGTGCAGAAGGCACATTAACCCTCTGCACTACGGTCAAAACAATAGAAAAAACTTTGATCTCTCTCCAGTAGGCGCATAACAATCACCAGTGTGCAGCGTTAGCTTGACATTTTTATTGTTGCCTGAATCCTGCTGGAACATACAAGGAAATCTGCACAGGAGCTTCACATCCAAGTTATTTCCTAACAGAGTGTTCCTTAATTCAGGGGCCCAGCACTCACAGCCCTAAAAGACAGCTGTCCGATGCCGAGCTGTTGGTCACCCAAAACAACATGCTCAAGTTTTAGGATTCAAATGCACATTCCCAGAATCATATAAAAAATCACTTTTTATTGTCTGCCCTTCTTACAGTGCTACTGATAACTGACAGCCACTTCAAAGCACAGGATAACACGTACATACATACAACTCATACATCATAGTTTCCAAACGAGTCAAGTATACATGCTCAAGCACTGGGCTTTGAATGTGGCACCACACCCTGACAAAGGTGCAAAAGGATTAAGCTGCGCCCCTGGATATAATTCAGCTTCCGCTTCTGTTCAGAGGCAGAGACAATATAGTGGGATGTGCGAAAAAGAAAGCAGACCATAAAAAAAAGAGTGTAACTTGGCGGCCATCAAGCACTGGCAATAACAGCCAGTGTCCATACCAGGCAGACATGCGAACTGAACAGGACAGGTATGACTCATTTAAATGGCCATCTGCACTACTTTTGTTCAAGTCTCATCTTGGCTGAAGGCTAGACGTGCTTGACACTTTGATGCCAATGCCATCTAAGAAGCAGACACAGTTTGTCACTTCACAAGTTCTTAAGGGATAATCTAATATATGGCAGTAAGTTTTTTAATGTTTTCAGCTCAGTACATAGGAGTATGTCCAGCAAAAAATGTATATGCATTTATCTATTCAATTAATTACACTAATCACCACTTAGATAGCACCAAGATTACCCCGCTGCGCGTTTCACTACTGATGCTTGGGATTTTGCACATTTTAAAAAAGGGAAGACATTGTACATATCCTCTTTTTCTGCCCGGCATACAGTGAAAAATTCGGAAATGCTGGATCATTCCATTGTGTAAAAATCTGGGTTTTAGACAATGTGCACAAGCTTGCAGAGTTTTAACCTACGATACTGCCCCTCATATTGTTTTTACTGTTTCCCGTTTTCTACACGGCATGTGGCGAAGAAGAACTGTTTTTATCAATATGAAATAACGGCCCATTAGTCTCCATTTATCTCATCTTTTGATAACCTAATGTTTAATAACTTTTTTAATTGACTGTATTTATGGTTTTATTTTTCTGCCTGTACATATCTTATTGCACTTTTATGGTCATTGACCGAAATAAAGTTATCAAATGAATGAATGAATGAATGAAATAAGGAAACTATGTTTAGCTGCACTACTCTTTTTACGTTGGACAATCAATTATAAGACCCATGCTACGCACCTGCACTTTATCTGGCCAAGGTGAACTGGTGTACTCCGCCTGTTAGAGCGGGTCACCGAGCACACGCCATCTTGGTCAGCACACTAGTTATTTCATTCAAAAGCGCTTTTCTCTATTTAAGGAGAGGGAATGCAAGCGTGCGGTCAGTAAGATTATCCAACTGCGTGTTTCACTACCTTGCTTGGGAGAAAGTATCTCGATTTTGAACATTTTAAACAAGGAAACTATGTTTAGCTGGACTATTGTTTATATGCTGGGGAATCAATTATAAGACCCCTGCTACGCACCTGCACTTTATCTGGCCAAGTTGAGCTGGTGTACTCCGCCTGTTGTTAGAGCGGGTCACCGAACACAAGCCATCTTGGTCAGCACACTAGTTGTTCCTTTCAAGCATGCTCCTCTCTATTTAAGGAGAGGTAATGCAAGTGTGCAGCATGCGCACGCAGCGGGCGTGCCAAAGGCATGCTGCCAGGCAGAAATACTGCCCCACTAGGGATGCTATCCTTGTTACACTAAGGAACACCTCATTTCCATAGGTGAGCAAGGGGACCGGGGTTCTAATGGCGAGGACCTGAGAAAAAGAGGGGTAGTCCATATCTCAGATCATATCAAATGTGGTTTACTTAATGTCATATCTCTGATAGCGGTACAAAAGGGGGTGGTGATGGACGGAGCATCTGAATCAATCAAACACTCACACCCAGTCAAAAGATCTGGGTTAAATCCATAACCGTTCTTTAGCCCACTCTGCCACCCCAGTTCAGACATGGCTATATGCAAATCAGTCTGACCCTGTGCCTCATGGGAACAGTCCAGCCCGAACTGCCAAGCCATGTCTTCCCTGGACCGGAAACAAGCTTCCGAGGACCGATGTATGACATTGTTCTACATTCTGTCCATCAACTGTGTTTTTTGCAATTTTCACCCGAGTGTGCTGGGTATGCTCAGACGTGAGTCCCTGGCTCTCCACACCACTGGAGTCAAGCTATCCAGGCTGATGAAGGCTGATAGCCAGAAACCGGTCCTTGGATGCTTGATTCCGGTCTGGGAAAGACATGGCTTGGTAGTTCGGACTGGACTGTTCCCATGAGGCACAGGGTCAGAGCTGATTTGCATATAGCCAGTGTCTAACCCAGGGTGGTGTGGAGTGCAAAAAAACGATGGATTTAGGCCCAGATCCTTGTACTGGGGTGAATGTATGACATTGTTCTACATTCTGTCCATCAACTGTGTTTTTTTGCAATATCTCTGATAGAGCATCACCAGGAGATTGTCATCCTGTTAGAATGTTATAACTTGGATGCACTGTTCTTAACTGAAACATGGAAACGAGCTGACTTTGATGTCGATCTGGGCGTAGCCTGCCCGCCAGGCTATAAAGCCTTTCATAAACCACAGCTAATTGGGAGAGGAGGAGGAGTGGGAGTGATTTATAAAGATAGGTGGAATTTTGCCCCTATAAACGTTGACGAAGTGAGGGCACTGAACTCTTATGGTTCTCCCTCAAGGATGCTAAAGGACATCTGTACTCTGGCATAGTTTGCTATAGACCTCCTGGAGGAGCGAGTCCCCAATATCAAGCACTGATTGACATCTTTTATAATATGTCACTGACCCATCCTAAAATGATAATTTTGGGAGACTTCATCTCTGGGAAAATGGGAATTTAGGCCCGGCATTGAGAGAGCTACTGCAAGCATGTGAGAACCTAAACATGCAACAATTAGTGTCGCACCCAACACATCATGGAGGCCATGTTCTAGACCTAATATTTGCAAATCAAAAGGAGGTACAGGTGGTAGAGATAATGCCTCTATGCTGTGCTGATGAATTTTTGATCCAATTTCTGTTAATGAGCCCCAGAGTGAGTAATAAAAACACTCACACTGGTAACAATTGACAGGGAAGGGAATGGGCTAAATTGCTAAAAATTAAACACTCCCGCTATTTACTGAAAAGAACTCTCGATGCCAATAAATCGGTGGAGGAGAATTATCTTAACTTTTGTGGTCAGATAAACTATACGCTCGACCAACTGGCACCAGTAAAAATGTTAAAAAATAGGGATAAAATAACAACCCCATGGTACAACAAGGAATTAAAGATGCAAAGGAAAATTTGCAAACAAGCAGAAAGGAAGTGGAGGAAACTCTATGAGGAGGAGGACAAAAAAGCCGTGAAATTAGCACTTGGTATATACAAAGAAACAATTGCTAAGGCAAAAGCTGCGTATTTTGCAAAAACTATCTGACAGTCACCTAATAGCGCTAGAACTTTATTCAATGTAGTAAGTGGATTCTCTAAACCGGAGGGTGTGAAAAATAATAACCATAGCCATACAAAATCTATGTGATGGCCTTGCTGTGTACTTTGAAGAGAAGATTGGGAAAATCTATGATAGTTTAGAATCAAACAAGGAGACTAGGATGGACAATGTAAATGGCTCCCCTGAAATGATAACGATGGATAAACAGGAAATGGAAGTAGACAAAGATAAACAGACAACTCTGGACCAATTCCAGTCTCCTACAGAGGAAATGTTTCACAAACTAGCTGTAAGTGTCTCCTTTGGATCACCTACAGACCCTCTTCTGCACAGGATGTGGAGAGAATTTAATCAAGAGCTCTTTCCTCAGCTCCGCCAAATTTGTTGCCAAAGCTTAAGTAGTGGAATGGTCCCAGCTTGTTGGAAGCAGGCAATGGTGACACCCCTACTAAAGAAAGCTACACTTGATCCCATATTTCCGTCTAACTATAGGCCTATCTCCTTGTTGCCCTATCCGGTAAAAATCTTGGAGCGGTTAGTTAGTCAAACCCATTCAAAGTATCTAGAAGACAATCATCTACTAGATGAGGTTCAATTCAGATTTGACCCGGCACATGGTACGGAAACTGCCCCAGTGACAGTCCTAGATGAACTGGAGAGTACGAGCTGACACCGGTCAATCGGTAATACTGATATTACTGGATATGTCAGCCGCATTCAACACGGTTAATCATAAGATTATGTTAAAGAGACTTATGGATACCGGAGTCATGGGCACCGCACTGAACTGGTTTCAGTCGTACATGTCAGGTAGACAGCAGGCAGTGACTATGTCACACTTCGTCTCTAAAAATAGTTCTATCCAGCATGGGGTCACTCAACGATCTGCAATAAGCCCGATCTTATTCAACATATGCCTGCGCTCACTTATTCCCATTATTAAATCTTATGGAGTATAAATAGTGCATTACGCAGATGATATGTAACTTGTCTTCTCAATGGAAGGGAATCAAGAGGTATCATTGGATAGATTTTATGAGTGTATGCGGAGAACTGCTAACTGGCTCTGGGACAACTCCTTACAATTTAATGGAGATAAAACGGAAATCATGTTCTGTACAGCGAATAAAATACCTCGTCCCGTGGGGTGACAGTGCGCTATATAAGTTCTGCTTACATTACTTCTAATAAGTGATTATTACTTCCCAAAGGAACCCTTTTTAACAAACTTTGAATTATAAATGATTGAGAAAAAATAATACAGTTCTAAACGTATGCTTTGCAGTTTTAGTTCAGCTTCTTGATGCTGGTTCATAGCTCTCGAAGCTGAAAGGATAACAACTTGGGACATAAGTTAACAGCCAAGATTCTCCAGAACATAAGCAGTAACCAACAGAACTATGTTGTATGCTATTTCACAATGAGTCAATCATGTAACAAGACTGCATACAGATCCACCCAACGCACTGACCACCTGTTATCTTATTTTAACTACTGCACCCAGGAACTTGCTGGGTACACAAAGGTCTATGCAGCTCATCAGGTGCATTAAGGCTTTAAGACATTTTAAAATGAAGATTGTTTGCGACCACTAAATTAAGTCAAAAGAGAATCATGAACACATTTAGATGGGTCTTTGTTTCTACTTTATTTGGGGCATAATAATAAAAAAAAAAAGTTAACACATCACACCTTTTGACTCAACCCCCATTCTGCTGCTACCCTTTGACCCCCAATGTGTAGGATACCGGACTATAGTTTTCATTTCCAGCCCCAATCATAACCCAGAGAATTGCACTTAAAACTTGTTACTATTATTGCAAGAGTTTTTGTACAGCAGCTTATGATTAAAATACAAAATGTGCTTCATCTTTCAGGTGGCGATTTTTTTCAACAGAAGATACGTTCGTGCTCTCAATAACTATTGACTTTCACCAATAGAAGGCATGTGCAGGGCAACACCACCATACAAATTAATCGCTTTACAATCCCTACAGACATTTTTCATGGTGATTTTTCTGCTAAAACAAGGGTCAAACAGATGTCAAGAGTCTGCAGGGAACTGAGAGTACTACTGACCTGCAGAGGTCGGTAAGCCAGGAGAAGCAGGAGCAAGCCTGTGCAAGGCTTCTTGCAGGAGGGGTTCCACATGGCTGGAGGCTCTAGATGCATACACCCTTTGCTGCCTGGCCACTTTTGATCACGTCACCAGTGACTGGGACCTCCTGCGGGCCAATTGTGATGCCATGGAGCTTTCATCTTCCAACCAGAGACAAAGGAATACTGGGTTATAGCGGGCGGTCCTCAATCAAGGATAACTAGACTAACTAAAACATTGCTGACTGGGATCGCATTAATCTTGTTGCAAATGGACCGACATTTTTGAGTGTAAGATTTCCCCCAAGCATCTACAGGATAGATAAAAAATTGAAGAAAAACCTAACAAGCTTTCTTTTTACTAATTAGGATCTCCTTTTACTTTTTATTTTTTTAAATCTTTTTATTGTAATAACACAAAACAGAAAAGAAAAAAGAAAAAGAAAAGAGAAACATTTGCATCGGGTATACAATAGTTGACATCGTTGTGAGGGTTATAGCTATCAGTCATAGAAATCATCAATTGCCAATCATACGAAACTTGGGATCACTGGGATTCCGGTAATTCTACTTCACTCTGTAGCCTCGGGGGTGTACACAGGTCGTCTCGATAGCTATTCCATGCTCCCCATATCTTCCCCCACTTACTTTTATTTTTAATAATTACTGGACCCATCGCTCCAGGGGAGAAAAATTCAATAGACCCGGCCGTGAGAATTAAATGTCAGTCCTAAGCACTGGAAACCACAGGCACAAATTAAGCACTGGGTCCATGACACTGTACTGCTCTTCAATATAGATTTACAATTAGCCTATCTATTCCCAAAACCCGTAGCTCTTGTTAATTTAACAAAGCAATGCACACCGCATTTAACATTTTAATAATCAGCATTTCCCAATCATTACATGCTCTGGTAGCATTCAGTTTCATGAAGCACTCCTGAGACTGCCATCCCCGTTAAAACGCCCATATCTATTTCGAATTTTTGTTGAAATAGTATTTATTTATTCCCAGTGGCGGTTGGTAAAATGTATAATTGGTGGGGTGTAAATTCGTCTCTGAAGTTGCGAGGAGACAAGAGATTCCAAGTGATCGAATGAATAGATGCATACATGTTTAAAATGCTGATGCTTCTTTTGAAAGGCTCCTTGTTAGCTATACAGCCACTGGTAGAAAAATGCCTTCTCCCATTTTTCTTCGAATTCCTAGCCCTGTCGAAGGGGTGGTGTCTTCATAGTGTTTCAGTCACTCCTGTTAATTTTACCCGATGTTTTTCCCTATTTATCTCTTCCATTTGCATATCACACATCACATCCCTTTACTCTACAGCACCTTCTTTCACTCTCTCCTGAAATGCACTTCCTCACATCTCCTTCACTTCACCCCCAACACACAACGCACCCACCCACTCTCCTGTAAGCACTGCATTTTCTTCTAATTTCGTCACATCAATATTTTGACAATCCATCCTTGCATTTACGCAGAATCGCAACTGGAATAAGTGACCATGGCTTGGTGCCCTCTACAGAGAAGCTGAGGATTGGGTGACCTTGTACTCTAAACACCGTTTTGACACACTGGCAGGCACTCTGTGAAACTCGCATAGCCTTCACCCACCATTCCAGAGCTCTCAATCTTGGCTAGTTATAAACACCTGGAAGGAACTCACTTGAACGTATGCATTGTATAAAGGTAATAGGCTATGAAAAGAAAACACACCCTGGAAATAGCTACAAGGAAGCTTAAGGAATGCAAGTTTAAGTAAAACATGTGAACTAAGAGTAGATATATGACTTGAAACTAAATTGCGGACATAGATTACTCTAGCGTTATTAGGTAAATGTGGGAAATCTTTGGTCTCCTGAGCCAGACCGAGGCCAAAGGCTAGCTGATTTAATATGCAAGAAAGTTCAATTTCTGAAATCAAGGAAGCGGAGTGTAAGAGGTACACAATGCAACTGGATGTGAAGTCTGACCGACGTTAGGTAGATTTTTTTATCAAAAAAGAAAAGGGGAAAAAAACACTTTTCTCACCGGACCTCCAATGCAAGCAAATTTAAAGCAAAGCTCGATTCCTTGAAATTGTCTGTAACAGTAGAAAAGTGGTAACAATACTACAGTATTTAATGGGTAGCAAACGCAGCCTTTTTCCGCATTATAAAAAGTTACAATACCTTACTTAATTTCACTGCATCATTTGCACGGCATTTGTGTTCTGCCAAAGGCTTCTCCATAGCATGGAGTGCTGCCATTTGAGCTCCTTCGCATTCACTATACCAGAGTCAATTCAATTCAGGGGTGTTTACTGAGTACATGGCTACTCGCAACAGGTTTCCCAGTGCCAAGAGCCCTAGATTGAGTACTGAGTGATTAGGCAAACAGATATGTTTAAAGTTGCTCCCTCAAGCTAAGTAAATTGTCATTTAGTCTAAGGTAGGGGGTAGGGAGTTCCAGAATTTAGAGGCGAGATAGGTGAACGAGCGGCCTCCGCCTCTGGTGATGGAGCGAGATAGAAAACAAAATTTTGTTTAAACTCGCAATGTCACATTTCCATAACATGAATAATAAAATTAATGATTTGTGATGTGTTGTGCTAATTCAATCTAGATTAAACTTTACACATGGGGGGACTAATATGTGTGCTCATAAACGTGCATAAGTGTTGCATCTTTTGTTTGTGCAAAATAATAAAATAATTTGTTGTTTTCGTTTTTGTCATTACTAACTGCAGCAAACCTAAAAGAGGCATGTGCTTATTTTTGCTTTCCTTGTTTATGTGGTGTCATTTCTACTATTCTAGGTGCACATAAGGTTTCATGGATTTCATGAAGACTGGTAGATATAAAATGCTGCTTTAATTGTTTGCAATTGCTAGGTAACATTAGACTAATTGGGAGGGTTAATCATTTAGAAAACGAAGGGTGGTTACAGAATCAACATTATTTCTTTCATTAATACTTTTCTTGTGTTTGTTTTATACTAGAAAATTAAGTTGCCTGCTTTTGGGCCTAGTTTGCTCGAGTTTGCTAAAAGCTGAATTTTACTTCTACAAGAACCACGAGATGCCCATTTTGAAAAAGTGTTCACTAAAGCTGCATTCACTGAGCAAACCTGACGTGCTGTCATCATTTTGTCGGACGTGGCCAAGGTCAAAAACCAATAGAAAGGAACAATTTGTCAGCTCTAACTTGGCACCCGCGGAAGTGTAATGGACGCAGCGAGAACATTGATTTACAATTGTTGCAAATCAAGGAAGCTCCAGATCACGTTAGGAAAAGACAATGGTCCTAAAGAAATGTGACCTAATGGAAGTTTTGAAATGTGGGTGACATGTCACTTGTCACTCTTAGCCAATGGGACGTCGTGGTTTTCAGAAAACTTTCCTTTACTTAGATTAGCTAGCATAGAAAGGTATAAAAAGTCATGCCCTTAGGGATGGGCTGGCTGCTGCTTTCTGACTTTCCGATGAGGGTGAAGTGCTGCTGGACTTTGCGTGGAGCACGTAAGAATCCTCAAAGAACTTTACTATAATTTTCATTCAATTTAGCTTAGCTAGGGACTTAGGTTTTAGAAATGCTAAACTTTTAATTCTTACTCAAACTATGATATTCTTGCTTAAAATTGTATTTTTCTCATGAATCTTTTCTATCATGCTTATTTTAATGCTAATAAATTTGCATTTATAAAACTATAATTTGAAATATCATAAATTAGTTAATAAAATCTTACTTTTGACAAACAAGCTGGTCTTGATTATTCAGAAGTGCAGGTTGCTATTAGCTAGATGCCATCGCCAATGGTGGTCAATTAAATAGTTATGATTTATTCAAATGTTATCGTTACTGCAGAATGTATATAGATGTATATAATTTGTAAAATAAATATATTCAGGTTTAATCTGACCACCTGATTCAGTAGGCCCAAATATGTCATGTTAGTAAATGGGTCCATGAGTTAGTGTAGAAAAACATTTTATAGGTTATAGAGTTGGGTAGCGTTGTTTATGGCATATTTTCTATAGGCCGCTGGATCAATTCTCTGGTAGCAGAAATTGATGGTTGCTAAGGGTAACCAAGATAATATGTTGGTTGCTAAGGGTTACTAAAGCGTTATGGTATAGAAATAGGATCGATGTTTTAACACATGTCGAGTTTGTTTTTCGTGCTATCTGTAAGCTATACCGGTATAGATTGTGTGACGAGAAATTAGTCACGCAAGTCATCTGTTCTGTTTGTAGTGATATCGCCGAGTATCACAAGTGGTATCGCCGTGTACCACAGGTGTTGTCGCCGTGCAACACAGTGTTAGGGCTAGGTACGAATCTTGAATAGTGAGGATTACCTAAGAAATTAGAGCAGCATGAGAATAGGGACAAAGCGCCTTCCATAAAACTCACTGTGATAAGAGTATTAGGTATATTCGAGCTTGAGTGAAGGGTAGAGTAATGTCGGTGCATGATTATCTATAAACAGGTTAGAGTCCTGTAAGGGTACATGTTTTATATCTATAAACAGGTGAGAGTCCTGTACGGATAACGTCGTTATTTTGCTAACGGTGCATGAATTCTATAAACAGGTGAGAGTCCTGTACGGATTTCATGTGTGCTTGTAGATAGGGAATTTTCCGTGTGAAAGTGCGAGTTTGATTTGTAATTTATGTTCAAGTGGAACTTTCGAACTGTCACTTCGCGGTGCGTTCAAAGGAAAATGAGTTCATAATTTTACGTGTTAGAAGGGTGGGGTAAGAGTTGCTCTACTGACAATTGAAAATTATCCTTAGTGAGAATAGCGCCGACTATTCCGAAGTGTGGATACTTGTATGTATGAAAACTATCCTAAATAGTGAAACAAACAGATGAGTCCTTATTGTCATTGTTTAAAGAATTAATTTACACTGAAAAGTGTTCTTAAAATGGCGCTGTGAAAAGATTTTGTGAAGGAGGGGTAAGCGCTAGGAGTGAGAAACGAGAAACCGCAGCTACTGTGTACGTCACAGAGCCGCGCTGGGATTGGGTGACCTACGTCACAAACTGTACTCTGATTGGTTCTTGAGTCTCTGACGGCCTGTAAGCTGATTGGTCCTTCAGAAAAACTCCATTTTATTTGTTGAGCAAAAAGTGACGTAGCTCAACTGTCATTGGATAGTTAGTGTGTTTCGCGCACGGATTGGTTGCTTTTGCGGAACATCCCGGATATATTTTACGAACGATTTTGTGAATTAAATTGAGAAAAAGCCAACATTGTTTCAGAAACTTAAAAATTTAATTTCACCTGACAAGAAAATAGAAACGCGAGGTGGTAAATTACTTCATAGGTACAAAACACCTGCAGCGTACATGGAAGGTGAATATGGATATCATACTGTTTTATGGTTTGATAGCTGGAAACGCTATACAAAGAATGATGGCGTTCTAACTTGAAATGAAATGAAATGAAATGAAAAAGAAATTTATAAAGCGCTCTGTGGCCAAGCGGCTTCCTGGCGCTGAGGAACACATCGAAATCAGCCTAACTGGTGCGAGAGAGATTAGCCCGGGAAAGCCTGAAGAAAGAAAAAAGTTTTGAGGGCTTTCCGAAAATGAGAAAAAATGGGAATGGAGCGGATAGAGAGGGGAAGAGAGTTCCAGATTTGTGGAGCACGCACAGAGAAGCGGGTGCCCCCTGTGCGGGACTTACGGAAGCGGGGAACGTGAAGAAGAGAGAGGGAAGAAGATCGGAGGGAGCGGGGAGGGGCGTGGGAGGAGATCAGAGAATTGATGAAGAGAGGAGCGGACCGGGCCTGCGCCCGAAAGGCCAGGCAGGCAAGTTTGAACTGGGACCTGAACTGAACGGGGAGCCAGTGAAGGGTTTTTAGGGCGGGAGTGATGTGAGAGAACTTAGGTAAACGAAGGACAAGACGGGCTGCCTGGTTCTGGATGGCCTGGAGACGACGGGTCTCGTAGGCAGGAATGCCTACATACAGGCCATTACCATAATCCAGGCGGGATGTGATAAGGGCAGTGATGATAACTTTAAGGGCATCAACAGAAAAAAACCGGGAGATCTTACGGATGAGGCGGAGGGAAAGAAAACAAGAGGATACTACAGAACTAATGTGGGCATGCATCGAGAGGTCATTGCTGACCTTGATGCCCAGAGTCCGGACAGAGGGAACCGGGGAAGGTGGAGGACCAAAGGAAAGGGGCCAGTGGGCCGAGGACCAGGGGTTAGAGGGGCCACCAGTGAGGACAAGCTCTGTCTTGTCAGGGTTGAGCTTCAAATGATTGAAGCTCATCCACTGGGAAATAAAGACAAGAGTTGACCTGAGCTTGGGAAGAGAGTGAGTGGGAGAGGATAGATCAAAGACGAGCTGGAGGTCATCAGCGTAATTATACACTGAGACCCCCAGCTCAAGAAGAGAGGAAATGAGGGGGCGGATATAGAGGTTGAAGAGGAGGGGGGAAAGAGAGGAACCTTGGGGTACCCCACACGTGACCGGGAGGGGAGGGGCAGAGAAAGAGGAGAGATAGACTGCCTGCGAGCGTCCCTGCAGAAAGGACGTGATCCAGGAGAGGGCAACGCCCTGAATGCCCGCTGCGCTGACACGGTCAAGAAGAATAGTATGATCGACCGTGTCAAACGCAGCGGACAGATCCAAAAGGACTAAGGCCTGAGGAAGGTTACCATCGGCCTTGCCCTTCAGTTCGTCAAGGACCGCAAGGACCACGCCCTCAGTGGAATGGCCCGGTCGAAAGCCGGCCTGGTGGGAGGCCAAGATGTTATTCCCCTCGATGTAGGAAGAGAGACAAGATGTTACATGGCTCTCGAGAATCTTCCCTAGATAGGGGAGGAGGGAGATCGGCCTAAAGTTCGATGGAAGGGAGGGATCCAGGCCAGCTTTCTTCAGGATGGGAAGCACGATGGCAGACTTGAAAAAAGAGGGGACAGAACCCAGAGCCAGACAGGAGTTGAGGAAGGTTAGGGGGGGGGGTGGGACAACTAGTGAATAAGGTTCTGAGGATGCGAGCAGGTGCGCAATCCACCGGAGAGCCGGACTTGACCTTAGCAAGGAGGTCAAGAAAAAGCTCAGGTGAGATGGGTGTGAAGTGATCAAAAACGGGGGAAGAAAGGGGGGGATGGCCCGGTATATCAGGGGGAGGAACAATCGGGATGTTGGCCTTAATGGTGGTTATTTTATTGATGAAATAGGTATTCAAGGAGTGACAGAGGGATTGCGAAGGAGCAGGGGAAAGACCAGCACGGTCAGAAGTGGCCAGGCTACGGACCAGAGAAAAGATCTCACGAGTTTTGTTAGCCGAAAGGGCAACGCGGTCCGAGAAGTATTTGGATTTGGCTGTTAAAATAGCGGATTTGTAAATATTGAGGAGGGCCCTATATTTCAGGCGGAGAGTGGGGCAATAAGTGCGGCGCCAACGACGTTCCGACCGTCTGAGCTCAAGCTTCAGAGATCTGAGGTCATCGGAAAACCACCTGTGGGCGTCGTGAGGACGGGCCGATCGAATCTTTTTAAGAGGGGCGGCCAGATCGCAAGCCGCGGAAAGCCAAGTGTGGATGGCATCCGCCTGATTCTCCACAGAGAGGTCAGTCAGAGCGGGGGCAGATAGAGAGAGAGAGGAGGAAAGATCATTGAGATCAACCTTATTCCAGCACCGAGCCCAGATGTTCTTGGGCAAAGTAGATTTCTCGGGCTGACCTAAGGGGATTGAAAAAGAGATCAAAAAATGATCAGACCACCCACAAGGGGAGATAGAAGACACCAGGGGATTGCAACGGAGAGACCAGATCTGGTCAAGAGTATGACCATGGATGTGGGTAGGGGTCAAGACGTGGGATGAAAAGTTGAGACAGCAGAGAGTAGCAGAAAATTCTTTCGAAAGGGGGTCCTCCTGCGGGTCGCCCGGCCAGAAATTAAAATCCCCCAGCAAAATTAGCGACGAATTGTCTACAGCCAGGGTGGCCAGGAGATCCTGCAAAGAGGACACAAAAGAGGGCATGTACTGAGGGGGACGGTACAGAAGAATCACCGTGAGAGGGACCGGGAGATTGAGAGAGCGGGCCACCAGAAAATCTACATTGGTAATGCCAGGATGTGAAAGAAGCTGGAATTGCAGGGATCGACGGACTATCATCGCCACGCCGCCCCCAGGTCTTCCATCTGGGCGGTCGGCACGGAGGGCATAGTGAGTTGCAGGGAGAACTTGTCCCAATGATGGTTCATTTAATGTAAAGGTTTTGAGAAATTTACGAGAGAAAATGAATGCTCTTAGTCCAAAACCGAGACCAACTCAATTTGAAGCTTTAGTTGAGTGGGAGGATGAGATGTATCAGTTACAAAGGGAAGCTAGCGGAATTAAAAGACCTTCTAAAACTCCAGTTTGGAGAAGAGAAACTCATGAAGACAGGTTGCGAATGTGGAGACAGGGAAACATGAGCGAAGGATTGTATTTAATTCAAGAAATGGTTTTGGGTACTCCTGTTGGGAAAGCTAATGAAAAAAGAAATAGTGCTCCTTTAGAAAGCGAATCTGAAGATGCAGTTATGGAAGAAATATACACTACAGCTAGAAAGAATCAGCCTTTGAGACCTCCTAGATCATGGTCAACTCCGGTGGTTTCTACAGAAACTTCACCGAGTGCACCTCCAATTAATGAAGCTCCAAAACTTTATCCAAATAATTGTGAAATTATTGAAACTCCAAGAAGACCAGAATTTGATAATGTTCGGAATGAAGGTAGACATTTTTCAATGACTCCTAGAGCAAGGGAAGCTCCAAAAGAATATACAAGAGAAACCAGAAATGTTGAGGCTGTTGATTCTTCTGAATATTTAAGATCTAAGGAAGAATTAATTCGACAAATAACTAAAAGTATGGAAGCTGTGACAGTTCCAGTAACAATTGGTCCTGTTCAGCCTGTTTTTGAACAAAGAGAAACAAATAAGACAGGGTTGACTATTCCTTTAAATGCAGAAATTCAGAAAGTTGCTGAAAAATTCTATTCAGATATATCTGAAATAAACTCTTCAAGATCGAGAATGCCAGATTTAACTTTTAATGAGGATTTATCTCCTAAAACACCGATGGGTGCAGAATCGGATGTAGGGAGTCCTGAAGTCAGGGTGAACACACCGAAACTTGATGTGGCTAAATTAAAAGCAAATATTGAAGAATTAATAATTGGAACCATTGGTCCTGATAGTTTAAATTACTATCGAGATGATGAACTACTGTTCATTTGTAAAAGTATTCAATGGAAAACAAAGAATAAATATGATCAGTTAGAAGAACTAGCAGCTGAACTTGAAATTGATGTAAGTAAACAAAAGAATTTTGCAAAACATTACAGATTAGACTTTTCAGAAAATGACATTGAGAGTTTGAACTCAATGGGAAGAATACTGCACATAAAAGATTTGATTGTTTACATTAAAAAACTGGGAGAACTGAATAAGTGGAGAGTGAAATGGACGAAAAAGAAGGAAGAGGAGAAATTGGAAAAACTGTCAAAACAATTTCCAATGAGAGAGATTGCAGGGGGAGGATATGTTCATGTCCCATGGTCAAGACAGGACATACTACTATTCACAAATGATTTTCCGAAATTAAGGGAGAAGCCAGTGGAATGGTATAGACAAGTAGATAGATTTATCAAAGTCTCAAAAGTTTTGTGGATTGATCTGGATGGATTTTTCGACATTGTCGTCCCATCAGATCTTTGGACAGAATGCAAAATATCAATAAGTTGGCCAAAAACAGAACCTGAACGAAACAAAGAAACAGGTGCTCCAAATCCCCTTGTAATGGATTTTTACGAAAAAGTAATTTACTGGTTGAAAAATAAAATTCCACCCAAAGAAGTGGATTGGGTTAAAATAGAAAGGACAAATCAGGAAACAAAAGAATCAGTTCATTCTTTTTATGAGAGGTTACTATTAATTTTTAAACAATACAGTGGCTATGAAAAATTGGATGAAAAAGACATGAGTCATTTTGTCTATAGATTTGTTTATGGCCTAAAACCTGAAATTGCAGACATGATCAGGAATAGCATTGTTGGATGGCAAGCACTTTCTGTTGATGATATATTGAGAAAGGCTAAGTATTGCAGCGATGAGTTAGAAGTAAGACAAAAGAAGCTCAAAGAAAAAGCCATGTGGGCTCAGGTAAAAGTGGCTGAGCAACAGATTGCCAGCATGGGAAATAAGAATACAAATTTTGTTCAAACTGGAAATTCAAACCAGATACAAGGAAAGTTTAAAGGTAATAATTTTGCGAGAAAATTTAGTCCAAAAATTGAAGAGTTGAAACAAAGATTACCTTGTTTTAATTGTGGCGAAATTGGACATTGGAGAGACGAGTGTCCTAAGCCTCCTAAAAATTTAAAGAATCCATTATTAAATCCACAGATGCAGAATGATGTTGACCTGCAGCAACAGCTACAGATGCAACAGGGGTTAAACGAGTTAAACATTCAGCGACAGTTGCAGCAACAGGTGAATAACCGTCAGAATCAATTACCACAACCACCATTTCCGAATTGTGGGGGAGTTCAAAAATATAATTCTGGTGTGGGATTTCAAGGAAATGAACAGGTAATAAAACCACAAAAGCTACAAAGGGTGCAAATGCAAAATGCTTCACAACAATTTTTGTTAACAGAAAGCCAAGATAGTGATTCTGATGATTATTGCTGACGGTGCCCGAGAGAGGAGGAAGAGTGTGTTGTTGGAGCCACTCTTGAGGTTGACCAGTCTGGTCCATTTGTAAATGGGAAAGTTAATGATGTAGACATCACTTTTCTAGTGGACACTGGTGCTACCCGTTCTACTGTTAGATCAGTGGAAATTGAAAACCTACCTCTCTCTGGGGATACAATCCAAGTTGTTGGAGTAAGCAATCAACAAATTAAAACTGACTTAACTGATCCAGTTCCAGTTGAAATTGGAAATTTCAAAGACAAACACAGGTTTGTGGTTTGTAACAGTAGTCCAGTGAATTTATTGGGCAGAGACATACTGTGCAAAATGAATTGTAGAATATATTGTTCTCCTGATGGAGTCGAGTTACAAACAATGGAGGAAGATGGTTTATATAGGATGACAATGATGATGATGGAAGCAGAAGAAACAAAATTGTTTCCTGCATTTGATAAGAAAGATTTACCTGAAGAGCTTAAAGAAACAGTGAAATCTGAGATATGGGATTTTACTGGAAATGAGATGGGTCTGATGAAAAATGTCGATCCAGTCAAAATTGCATTGAAGCAGGGAATAGAATTTCCTAACATTCCACAGTATAAAATGAAAGCAGAAACAATTGAAGGTGTTATACCTGTGATTGAAAAATTCATCAAACAAGGTGTTTTAAAAGAAATGGAGAGTAGTCCTTGTAATTCACCGATAATGGGAATTAAAAAGTCAAATGGAACATATAGGATTGTACAAGATTTGAGAAAGGTTAATCAGATTGTTGTTCCATGTTGTCCTGTAGTTCCAAATCCAGCAGTCATATTGTATCAGATTCCACATGATGCGGAATGGTACACTGTCATTGATCTTTGCAATGCATTCTTTACTGTTCCTTTACATTCAGACAGTTATGAAATCTTTGCTTTCAGATTCCAAGGTAAGACCCTCGGATGGTGTAGAATCCCTCAGGGCTATACAGAAAGTCCTTCAATATTTAATGAGTTGTTAAAAAGATCTTTGGAAAACCTAGACTTACCTGGTAGGTCTACGTTGGTGCAGTATATCGACGATTTGTTGATAGCTGCTAAGACAAGAGAAAATTGTGTGACAGACACAATCATATTGTTGAATCGTCTTGCAGACGAGGGGCATAAAGTGTCCCCAGCAAAATTACAGTTTTGCAAACAAGAAGTGAAATATCTTGGTCACAGAATTGCAATGGGAAAAAGGCAAGTGACAGTTGAGAGAATAAAAATGATTCAGGCAATGCAACCTCCAAGGACACAGAGACAGGTTAGAATGTTCTTGGGAATGGTTGGTTACTGTCGACAATGGATAAGTGGATTTTCGGTGATTGCGAAACCATTACAAAGATTGACAAAATCTGATGTAAAGGATCCAATTATTCTCAATGAAGCTGAGATGGAATCCTTTGAGAACTTGAAAAAGAGTTTATGTCAAGCTCCTGCTTTGGGTATGCCAAATTATGAGAAAGGTTTTGAACTATATTGCACTGAGAGAGAAGGATGTGCATTGTCTGTGTTAATTCAGAGACATGGAAATCTAAAGAAACCTATTGCATACTTTTCTGCAGTTCTTGATCCTATTGCAAAAGCATTACCCGGTTGTTTGAAAGCAGTTGCAGCTACAAGTGTCAGTCTTGAACAAAGTGAGGGAATCATTATGGGATTTCCTGTGAAAGTTTTTGTGCCTCATTCAGTTGAAATATTACTGACAAGAGGTAAAACTCAGCATTTAACAAGCAGCAGATTGACAAAATATGAGAAAATCATATTGGGAGCAGATAATGTTTCGATTTCAAGATGTTTAAATCTGAATCCTTCTACATTACTGCCTGATTCTGGAATTATCGATGATATTGAAATTGAACATGAGTGTTTGGATGTCATGGAATTTTGCACCAAACCAAGGCAGGACATCAAAGATGTACCTTTACCTGAATCAGATGTTGTCTACTTTGTGGATGGCTCATGTCTGAGGACGGAAGGAGGTGTTTTAAAAGCATCATATTCTGTCTGTACAGTTGCAGATGTTGAAGAAGCATCATGTCTTGAAGGTATTCGTTCAGCACAAGTGGCTGAATTGATTGCTTTGATTCGTGCATGTGAAATATCAAAAGATATAAGAGTTACTGTCATTACTGATAGTCAGTATGGGTATGGAGTTGTGCATGATTATGGACAACTCTGGTCTCAGAGAGGCTAGATGACATCAGCAGGGTCGCCAATTAAAAATGCAGTTTTCATTAAAAGATTAATTGAAGCAATACAGTTGCCGAAAGAAATCGCAATTGTGAAGTGTGCAGCGCACACTAAAGGAGTAGATTATATCTCCAAAGGCAATGCCTATGCAGATGAAACAGCAAAGTACTGCGCAAGAAAAGGCTGTGCATACAATCGGGAAAAGAGTAAAGAATCTGATTCAAATTCATTAATGCTAACAACAGTTGTAGAAACATGGCATGAGATTAGGGATTTACAAAATGAAGCAGATGATGAAGAAAAAGATCTGTGGTTAAGATCAGATTGTAGACCACGCGATGAAGATGGAGTGTGGGTTTACAAAGATGGCAGAGTAGTCTTACCAAATTGCTTGATTGCTGACATGGCCAGATTATATCATGGTCCGGCTCATCTTGGAAGAGATTCTATGATCAGACTTTTCCGAGAGACTTGGTTCAATACTAAATTTAGAACGATTGCAGAATCTTTTTGTCAAAGGTGTTTATCATGCCAACAAATGAATCCAAACAGAAAATCAGTGGTGGGGACAGGAATAATTGGTCGAGAAGGTGGTCCTTTTACCAGGTTACAAATGGATTTCATTGAAATGCCCTTACACAATTGCTTAAAATATGTTCTTGTGATTGTTTGTTTATTTTCAAGATGGGTAGAAGCATTTCCTACACGACATTGTGATTCAATTACAGTAGCAAAACTGCTGCTCAGAGAAATTATCCCAAGGTACGCTTTTCCAGTCACTATTGAGAGTGATGGAGGAAGCCATTTTGATAACAAATTGATGAAATTAATATGTGAAGCTTTGAGCATTGAGCAGAAGATACACTGTGCATACAGACCAGAGGCATCTGGGGTAGTAGAACAGATTAATGGAACAATTAAAAACAGAATTGGAAAAATGTGTCTTGAAACAGGTGTAAAGTGGACAGATGCTCTTCCACTTGTTCTAATGTCATTAAGGAGTACACCAGATAAAAAGACAGGTTTGAGTCCTCATGAAATTTTTATGGGAAGAGTTATGAGGCAAGCTTTTGTACCTGTAGGCAAACTGTTGAGCATAAATGACAGTGCTATTTTGGATTACTGTAAAAGGTTATCTGATATAGTGACTTCTGTGTCTAATCAGGTGGGAACTGAAGCACAATCAAATGAAAAGGTTTTGACACATGATCTGAGGCCTGGTGATTGGGTCAGAACAAAAGTACATCGGAGAAGAAATTGTCTGGCTCCTAGGTGGCAGAAGCCTAGACAAATAATTCTGATCACTACTAATGCAGTGAAATGCAAGGGATTGAAACGTTGGATTCATCCTAGTCATACTATTCCAGTACCAACTCCTGAGAGTTCTGATGTTGAAAGTGATACTACAGATGATTCTGATTCTGAAGTAGAAGGTGAAATAAATCCAGATTCTGAAGATCGACAGGAAGGTCGACATCTGGAACATGTGCCTGTGAATGGAAAACTGACAAGAAAAGACTTGGAAATTATTGAAATAGATTCTGAAGGTGAAGAGAATCTGTTAAAAGGAAAGACAACTGAGGATTCAGTTAGTTCTGTTGGAAACAGAGAAGCGGAACAGAAAGAAGTTTCAGACCAGGAGAGTATCGAAAAGCAGAAGTCAAGCTCCGAAGTAAGGAACGGAAATCCCAAATCTGGGAAGTTGGAGGTAATTGAAGAAGAAGACGAAGACGAATTACCAAGTACCAGTGTTGGAAAACAAAGTGGTGTTCCTGAAGGAGTGAAACTGCCAAATAGAGAAATTCCTGAGTCGATTGAATTTTCAGACTACGAAACTGAAGAAAGTGATGTGGATGGTGAAAGTGAAAGCAAAAGAAAAAGAGCTTGGAAGTCAGAATCAAATGCTTCTGAACCAAGAAAGAAATTTGTGAGAAAAGCAGACTACTGGCCTGGTGGAAGATTGAGAGTCAGATTGATCAAGAAACCAAAAGAACAAGTTGAAGAAATCAGTAGTCAAAAGAGTCCTGGAAAAGAAGTTGGAGTTGGAAGGAAAATTGAAGTGGTGTCGAGAAAAGGAAAAAGAATAATAAGGCCAAACCAGAAATACAAGTCTCCTGAGTGGACTTATTTAGTAATTCCACCTGTCATTGACATTTATGATAGTAGTCAAGAAGAAGACGAAATAGAAATTAGTGACAATGATTGAAGTACATAATTGTTAATTTGGCAAAAGGCTGAAGAAATCTTGTTAGCCGACACAAGGTCGAAGAAAAACTGTTTAGTTGAAGAAAACTTATGTATGACATAAGGTCGAAGAAATCTTGTTTAGGGTTTTAAAAAAAAAAAAAAAAAAAATTCATTTTAAAAGGGGGGTATAAATAATTAGTTTTTTTTAGAATTTTAAAATAAATTTTTGTTTTTCTTTTGAGGCAAAACTAACCAAAAATGCCTTATGTTAAGGAGAGCACTTCAAGGTGTTCTGTTTTCAAAAGATGCTGTAAGATGACTCTGGTGTGTCTGCTCATTTTAATTCTGCTCTGGTTAGTTTTAGCTGTGATTATCCCCTTAGAGATGAACAGAGAATTACACAAAGTTAACATGACAAGTAAAGCTTCAGTTAGTCAAATTAAACATAGTACATCTGCAAAAGTTATTGATCATCAACCTAACATTCATCAAGATAAAACTATTAGTGATTTTTCTAGTAATACATTCACAAAGCTTTTGAGTGAATATGTCAAGGTAATGGACGCAAAGGATTGTTATGTGTGCGTAAAGTTACCTGCTTCTGTTTCTGAGGGAGTGACATACAATATGCTTCCTCTTACATATGGTGTAACATGTAGTGTGTTAACTAGCTTATTTTATCAAACTGGACGCTTAGAATATTACTATTCAGATTTTGACGAAATTTTTGCGAATATAAAAATTGAGGGTGCTTTAAATAAGCATAAGAAAGCTAAACAGATGAGGGAATTTTTCCTTGTTACTAATGAACTCACTTATGAGTATGCTTACAAGAATAATCTAACCTGCAAATTAAGTACTGAGGGAAAGGAATTTTTGAACCTGGTTGAGGAAAGGAGAGCAATTTATAAAAGAAATGAATTAGTCAAACAGACTAAGTCCAGGTTCTGGCAGAAAGAAGATGAGAAGTTAAATGGCAAAATGCTTGAAAATGTTGCAATTCACATAGACAAACCAGTTAGTGGAAAGCTTTGCATTAGAAGAGATAATACACTTTTTGATAATTACTTTGTAGGTGCAAGTAACTGTGAAGATACTTACCAGATTTTGGGAGGTTGGGGATTCAAAGGTGGAAAAGATCCAATCTTTCCTGGGATTTATTTTGTTTGTGGTGACAAGGCCTACTACAACCTTCCAGACCATTGGTATGGAACTTGTTATGTGGGAATTGTTTTTCCTAAAGTGTTTCATGTTGACAGAGATTCAGAAGGATTGTTCAAAATTCATAATTATGTAAATAGAGTCAAAAGAGAAACTTTCACAGAAGTTTTGGGAGACATTTTTCAAGCAGTGATACCTTTTGTTGGTATAACCCTAAATGCAGGGAGAATCAGAAAATTGTCCACAATTGTTGACAGATTATCAACAGACACAGCTGATGGATTCCAATTAGTGAATGTTGAGGTAATTGCAATCAGATCCATGGTGATTCAAGATCGCCTTGCTTTAGACATACTCCTAGCAAAAGAGGGAGGAGTCTGTGGCATTTTGCATGTGCAACATTGTTGCACATATATACCTGATGAAAGTAAGAATATTGAGATGTACATTAAGAACATTACACAAATGCATTCAGAGATAATTCCTTTAGAAGAAGATGATTTTACAGATAAACTTTCAAAAAGATTCCAAGCAATTAAAAATTGGTTCCATGATATTGGAAGTTCAATTCTTGGCAAGATTTTGGCACCTTTGATTATAATAATATTCATTTTTATTTTGACAAAAATTGGTTGTTTGCTGCATAAAAGAAAGAAGCAAATGAAGGAAAAGAGAAGGATTTATAAGCTCAAAAAGGAAGAAGAAAGGGAGATTGAGTGACAGGAGTTACACAGAGAACGATATGCCAATTCCGAGGATTTTGCAGACACAGGTTTTTAGGATTAAACTTTACACATGGGGGGACTAATATGTGTGCTCATAAACGTGCATAAGTGTTGCATCTTTTGTTCGTGCAAAATAATAAAATAATTTGTTGTTTTCGTTTTTGTCATTACTAACTGCAGCAAACCTAAAAGAGGCATGTGCTTATTTTTGCTTTCCTTGTTTATGTGGTGTCATTTCTACTATTCTAGGTGCACATAAGGTTTCATGGATTTCATGAAGACTGGTAGATATAAAATGCTGCTTTAATTGTTTGCAATTGCTAGGTAACATTAGACTAATTGGGAGGGTTAATCATTTAGAAAACGAAGGGTGGTTACAGAATCAACATTATTTCTTTCATTAATACTTTTCTTGTGTTTGTTTTATACTAGAAAATTAAGTTGCCTGCTTTTGGGCCTAGTTTGCTCGAGTTTGCTAAAAGCTGAATTTTACTTCTACAAGAACCACGAGATGCCCATTTTGAAAAAGTGTTCACTAAAGCTGCATTCACTGAGCAAACCTGACGTGCTGTCATCATTTTGTCGGACGTGGCCAAGGTCAAAAACCAATAGAAAGGAACAATTTGTCAGCTCTAACTTGGCACCCGCGGAAGTGTAATGGACGCAGCGAGAACATTGATTTACAATTGTTGCAAATCAAGGAAGCTCCAGATCACGTTAGGAAAAGACAATGGTCCTAAAGAAATGTGACCTAATGGAAGTTTTGAAATGTGGGTGACATGTCACTTGTCACTCTTAGCCAATGGGACGTCGTGGTTTTCAGAAAACTTTCCTTTACTTAGATTAGCTAGCATAGAAAGGTATAAAAAGTCATGCCCTTAGGGATGGGCTGGCTGCTGCTTTCTGACTTTCCGATGAGGGTGAAGTGCTGCTGGACTTTGCGTGGAGCACGTAAGAATCCTCAAAGAACTTTACTATAATTTTCATTCAATTTAGCTTAGCTAGGGACTTAGGTTTTAGAAATGCTAAACTTTTAATTCTTACTCAAACTATGATATTCTTGCTTAAAATTGTATTTTTCTCATGAATCTTTTCTATCATGCTTATTTTAATGCTAATAAAATTGCATTTATAAAACTATAATTTGAAATATCATAAATTAGTTAATAAAATCTTACTTTTGACAAACAAGCTGGTCTTGATTATTCAGAAGTGCAGGTTGCTATTAGCTAGATGCCATCGCCAATGGTGGTCAATTAAATAGTTATGATTTATTCAAATGTTATCGTTACTGCAGAATGTATATAGATGTATATAATTTGTTAAATAAATATATTCAGGTTTAATCTGACCACCTGATTCAGTAGGCCCAAATATGTCATGTTAGTAAATGGGTCCATGAGTTAGTGTAGAAAAACATTTTATAGGTTATAGAGTTGGGTAGCGTTGTTTATGGCATATTTTCTATAGGCCGCTGGATCACTGGCTCTCTTAATGCTCGGGATAGCGAAAAGACCTAGGGGCATATTATCAAGAAACGGCGTTATAATGATTGCCGCATTAGCGGCAGGAAACTGCCGCTAAAGTGGCGATAATGGGCTTGATAATATGCCCCTGTGAATTCCCATAGAAACCCATGTTCTGGTGTGAACATGGGCTGCTATGGGAATCCTCAAGGACATTTTATCAAGCCCATTATCGCCGCTTTAGGGGTAGTTTCCTGCCGCTAAAGCGGCGATAATTTTAACGCCCTTCTTGATAATATGCTCCTTGGTTTGTTTGATCTGAGTTCTCTATTGGCATGGTAAGGGGTGATGAGATGCTGGAGAATACCTGAGCTTAGTTTGTGTTTTGCACGATGAGCAATGCAAAGTGCTTTGAATTGGATCCTTCTGCTTATTGGCAACCAGTGAAGTGTGGTAAATGTAGTGCGAGCAGATTGATTTTTAGGGATCCCTAATAGTATTCAAGCGGCAGCATTTTGGATGACCTGCAGTGTTTTTTATGACAGATAGTGGGCTTCCTAAGTAAAGGGACTTGCCACAGTCAAGGTGTGATAGTATTAGGCCTTGAACCACTATTCTGCATGCTTCCATACGAAGCCATTTAAGAGTCTTCCTCAGTGCTCTAAGGCGGTCAAAGCAGCTGGCTCCTAACTTCTTTGCCTAGGAGGCCTGTTAAGATGTCTATCCAGGGTGACACCCAGACTTTTAACTTCTGGTTTGGGAGGTGGACGATCACCTACGGACAGGTGCAAGTTCAGATGATCTCATAATGATGGATTGTTGCTGACAATAATGATCTGTTTTTTCCAAATTTAACTTTAGGCAGCTAGCTCCATCCAGTTGGTTTCCTGCTCCAGCCAGTCAGTCAGTCAGACCAAACCAGCCATGCGTGGAACACACAGTCACACTGCAATCATAGAAACGTCCCACCTATATATGCTTGCAACTTATCGACAATGGCAACTTTCTTAAGATCTAAGGGGCATTGCATGATCCGTGACTGTCATCATTTTGGGCAACAGTTTACAAACTCATTAACGAAGTGACACCTAAAATAGGGAAGGACACAGGGCCGGACTGGCTACTGGGCAGTTAGGAATGCTGCCGAGCTGCTGCCTGATTTTACTGCAGTGGAGGCTGATTTCGTCCATGGAGACCTGCATGTGCTGCGAAATACTGAAAGCAAAACGAATTTCGTTTAGCTCACGCAAGTCCCCATTAACGAAATCACCCTCCAGCTCAGCAGCATTCCTAAATGCCCGGTAGCCAGTCCGGCCCTGGCCAGGGCCGGACTGGCTACCGGGCAGTTGTGTGTGCTGCCGTGCTGGGGGCTAATTTCGTTGATGGGGACCTGCGTGTGCAAAACGAAATTCGTTTTGCTTTTTTTATTTCAAATCGCACGCAGGTCCCCATCAACGAAATAAGCCCCCACCACAGAGAAATTAGACTCCAGCTCGGCAGCACACACAACTGCCCGGTAGCCAGTCACACAGTGACACAGTGGAACATTGCATATTGGGACAATGTAAAAAGCGTATGTTGCAGGGAACACAGGCTAGGCTTGATCTGATATTAGTACTGGTGAAACGGTCAATTACAATGCGTTGGAAATCCGCACAGCCCCCGGCGGCGTTTACATGGCATACCGAAGTGTTGCGGTGGGGGAGTGCTGAAATTATGGCATTGAGAAGAAAAGGAATTAAGGCTTGAGGAAAAACACGATTTCTCTGGACTGGATACAATGTTGGAAATGTTTGTCTCTGCCGAACAGTCACTGCATTAAAGTGCTGTTTGATATTGAGCATTACCAATGTCTTGCGGACCGAACCCTTAGCAAATTCCTACTCGGTCCTTATTATAATGTGATAAACAAAAATGTATGTTGTATTACAGGAATCATGATCGCATTGAGTCTCGATCGCTGATAAAAAGTGGTGATAACATCTTGGTGAGTCAGTTTTCTCTGTTTGTTAATAATGATAGAGAGGGGGATAGGATTTTGTGGGTTGGTTAATCCATTGCATATAAATGTAATAATTTCCTCAGACTGTTACTATGCTATAATTCTGCGATGTATGCATGGTCCCATGGGCCTTGTCTTAAAAAAAGGGGCATTGCATGGTTTAAGACCATTACATTGCACAAAACGTAGTAATTTATTTTGTACCATTGGCATAACTGATGTGTTCTCCTTCCTACAGTGTCATTTATGGGCTATATGTGCACGCAAACTGCAATTAAATGTCACACATAAGCATGCTGAAAACATGTTGAAATACAGGTAGATAGAAAACTTGGCTGTTACACTGATGCCATTATCAACAGCTGACCTGAGCTTTTGAAAATCAATTTCAGTTGGCTCAAGTGAGGACACATGTCATCTTCTATTATGTGTGCCCACCAATGCACATCCTTAACACCAATGAGACTCTTGGGCAGAAAAGGAGAACTGCAAGACAGTGAGTTGTAGCAGCAATCAGCTGATCAAGATTTTCCAGTCCAAGTGAAACCTTCCCATCAGCCACACTTCTTGGGACAGATCAAATCAATCAATCAATCAGAGTACTTGTAGAGTGCGCTACTTACCTGTGAGGGTCTCAAGGCGCTGAGGGGAGTGGCGGGGGTGCTGCTACTGCTCGAAGAGCCAGGTCTTGAGGAGTCTTTTGAAGGCGAGTAGGTCTTGGGTCTGCCGTATGTGGGTAGGGAGGGTGTTCCAGGTCTTGGTGGCGAGGTAGGAGAAGAATCTGCCGCCGGAGGTCATTCGTTGGATGCAGGGGACAGCGGCGAGGACGAGGCTGGCGGAGCGGAGCTGGCGGGTGGGGGTGTAGAAGCTGAGTCTGCTGTTAAGGTAGGCTGGTTCGGCGTTGTGGAGTGCTTTGTGTGCATGGGTGAGGAGCTTGAAGGTGATCCTCTTGTCGACGGGGAGCCAGTGTAGGTCTCTCAGGTGGAGGGTGATGTGGCTGCGGTGGGGGACGTTGACGATCAGTCGGGCGGAGGCGTTTTGGATACGTTGTAGTCGTCGTAGCTGTTTGGCTGGGATTCCTGAGTAGAGTGCGTTGCCATAGTCCAGTCTGCTGCTGACGAAGGCCTGTGTCACCGTTCTTCTTATTTCGGTCGGGATCCACTTGTAGATCCAGCGGAGCATGCAGAGGGTGTTGTAGCAGGAGGAGGAGACGGCGTTGACCTGCTTAGCCATGGAGAGGGAGGAGTCGAGGATGAATCCTAGGTTGCGTGCATGGTCGGTGGGTGTTGGTGCTGTTCCCAGTGTGGTCGGCCACCAGGAGTTGTCCCAGGCTGAGGTGGTGGGTCCGAGGATGAGTTCCTCCGTCTTGTCCGAGTTCAGCTTCAGACGGTTGCTCCTCATCCAGTCGGCGACGGCCTTCATTCCCTCGTGGAGGTTGATTTTGGCAGTGTGTGGGTCCGTGGTGAGGGAGAGGATGAGCTGGGTGTCGTCGGCGTAGGAGATGATGTTGAGGTCATGCTGGTGTGCCACTTGTGCGAGGGGGGCAACACGTTGCTGTGTCCAGAACAAAACAGCAAATGCAATAATGTGAAAATTAAAATGGCCCCTAGCATGTGTAATGGGTGAAGACACTCCCACGTTCTCACTACATTTCTAGTTCAATAATTTGCTTTTGTCTGCCCTGTAGCTGAGCTCGTGTTCTCTGCAATTGCACCACTAGTTTATGGTGAACTTTCCTAGCATAACTGGTGTTTCAATACTCCAGGTAGACCATCTGAGTGCATGCCAGAGGGGGAGCTAGGTGGTGGGGTTTATATACACTCTAAACACTCACATAACAATCAGGCTGATTCTGGAGTACACCACGACGCCAGAGCAATTGCCATGCTCTTTCCTTAACTCTTGCCTGTTATAAGAAGGTGGAATCTGGCTGCATGGTTACCCCCACTTATTCCCTGGTGTTTTGCTGGTTTTCGACTAGTCTGACTGGAACCCTGCTAATCAGGACCCCAGTGTATCTGCTTTCTTCCTAAATGGATTGCATGTACTTTAGGTACACTCCAGATTGGATTCTGGGGTACCCTTATAAGTCTCTAGTATATGGTATACTATGTACCCAGGACATAGGTACCGCAGAGGCCTCCCAGGGGCTGTAGCATGTATAGTGCCACCCCTGAAAGACAACTCAAACTGACACAACAGATCTGCTACTGCAGCCTGTGTAAGGTGGTGCTTGTACCCCTTACTTAGATATAGGTTCACTATATCTACCTTATATTACTGTGTAGTGTAGTTCCTATATTCCCAATAGGCTTTGCACATTGGAATAATATATCCTAAAGATTAGACGTAGGACTGAGGTCGCCTAGGCCTCTATCGAATATATTAAACTTAATAGTTAATGCCAGCTAGCTCATAGGTCACTAGAAACTCTCTCGAATTCACAAGAAGGGATTAGTTTCTGACAACCGCATAAACATGACAACTTTGTTTCCCAAGAATAAGAAAAGTATCTCTAGAGTCGCGGAAACAATAGATAAGTATTTCACCAAGTCACTTGTGCATGCTTCGTTTCTACAGAGGTGCAGAGAAATAAAGAGACGGGCGTTTTTAATCAAAGGATTTATTGAACAGTCTTCTTTCTCATGCAAGTAAAGTGAATGGCTACAATCGTAATGAAGACTGCAAAGTATAATGCGTACAGCGAGAACAATATTATAAAATAATACTGTAAGAGCATTATATGGTTTCTAAACCATATATAAATACATACATAAACAACAAGGGCTAAAAGTACTCAACTGGTGCTTCTAAAATACGCCTACCCCAATGTACCTAACCTAAGCCTAGTACTTGGGAAGGAGTAAGTGTGGTGTAGCAAAGGTTTAGTTTTCTTTGCCAAGAATCTATCCAAGGTTTCTCTAGGATCTAATCAGCTCCATACCTTAGGTTAGAATGAAGGAGGTCTGGTATCTCAGTCTCGGGAACTCGATTTCCCAACACTCGCAAGGGGAGCTTGGAAACACTGGAGCTGGATTCTCGCCGAGAGAAATGCAGCCTCTCGATCAGTGCGTCAGCTGGAGGGTCGACTTCCTTTCGCACTTGCTGTAGCGAGCTGCGTCGGGCAAGTAGATAGTCGAACTGCTCCGAACCACCGTGTCTTGCTAGAGCAAGTAAAGGCATATTTATACTTTGAAGGTGTCTAGTTTGACATAAAATCGGGCATAATAACGTCAGGAAAGAACCCCAAGGGAATAGTAGTTCTTTGTAAAGTACATGAGTTCTTGGACAAATCAATATTCAGGCAAGCGAAGGTCCCTGACTGCTTAAGCTGATTTTCCAAGAAATCATTGTGACAATTCGATACTGGTGGAAATAGCCATGCCTGTATTTAGCCTGCATGGGCTATGTCTAAATAAGGGAATGATTTCTATGCCTATATTAGGGCAATGTGATTTGTACCTATATAAGGGCATGAATCGGGAAAATTCACTCAGATCCTAAAAAGCCATTCAGCAACTGCACATATAAACCTATCAGTCACCCCTATGGCAGGCCTTATCCATCCTGAAGGTAGGGTGCTGGGTTTTATGTGAGAGAGTGCCCATGCATGAGCAGAGCCCCTCTGCAGCCTTCAGAACCTATTTTCCAGGGTTGTTTGTGATGCAGCCAACCATATACTTTTAAGTGCATTACAACCACGTGGTAAATGCTAACTTTTAAACGGCTGCTTAGAAACATGGCATGTTTGGTGTCAAACACCTTGGAATCATACCTCCTCGCCAGTAACTGAGTGGGGAAGTTTGAATCCAACCTCCTAAAGGGACATATGGGACACACTGATACACCTGGTACCAGCTTTCTCGACCTTGGCATCACAAAAATGGATGCTGCCAGCCACAGACACGAGTCTTCCCTCCTGCTGCTGAGCCAAGCTTGAGCAGGCAAAGGCTTGACAATAGGCTTCCTGTCACAGGGAGGTGTAACCGTTTCCAAGACAGGTTTTAGTGTATTAGGGTTGGGTGGGTGCACTCTGAGAGTACTTTGATATCTGCACTGGGGGCACATTTGGTGTCCCTGTGCATAGTCCAGTTCAAACCGGTTGCAGGAGCCATTGGCTCTGGTGCGAAACTGGACAAAGGACATGGGTGTAGCGATGCCTCTGTCTTGACCCTCCCATAGATTTCTGCAACACAGGAGGTGGGTTCCCGAGGTCTCTGAGGTTGATCTGCGCTCTGAGTAATTGTGAGGCCCATATCCCTCGTGGGGACCGTGCAACCCGAACCCCTGTGCACCGTGCTCTTTTACAGCAACCCCTGAGGCTGCACTTTAGGCTACTTGTAGTCCTGACCCCAAGCAGTGTTTCCATTGAAGATTTCCAGCCTACACTCCACGAATGTTCCGTGATCTGGTATTTCGTGATTCCTCTCGAGGTCCCTTTGCGATCCCTGGTCCGTTGGCCTGTGGGTCCTGTGAAGGTAACTTTAACTTGCTGTGGGCTTTCCTGGTTGTTTCAGATGTGCCCTGACTCTTCATAGCTTGGAGAGTCCCCAGGACCGTGCTGGTCTTCACCAAAGCTGATTTCCTTTGATCAATTAGGTTGCAGTTGCCAATGCTTGTTGGCATTTCATCCGGACACTGACCCCCCCAGCACTCGACATCCTTCATGGGACAGCTCACCTCCAGACTTTGGTCATCCTCAATGTCTCTGGGTCCCCGTGGCTACAGAGTCAAGCATTGCGTCAACTCACCTGAAGCACCCGACATCGGTGGGCATTCACCTACCGAGACCCTGGTCACTCTGAAGTGACTCAGACTCAGTCCCTTCTGCTTTAAGGGTCTTCTGACTTCGAATCCAGGCTTGGATTCCACCGGACACTTTTCACCTTCCCAGCAGCAGCACTTTTCAGCATCAAGCCATTGAAAACGACGAAGATTCCCGACATCACTTGACACCTATGCACCCAGCTTCCCTGGGTTAGGTAACACGAGTACTCTGGTGCTCACAAGGGTGCTGGCCTTAGAACCTTCTATGTTTGAAAGGGTTTGCTCAAAGTCCTCTCCGAAGTGTCCTTAATCTTTAAAATTCCAACTGCGACTTTCCCATAGAGTTGTATGGATCTCGCGCCTGTGTTCTCACACTGCACCCGACCTCCGTGGGTCCCCTGTGTCACTACCTTGGGTGGTTCCATGGGGTCCCAGCGATTTTACGTGCTCTAGGCACTGTGTCTAGTCAAGTCGTCGTTGTTATACCACTTTCTTAGTATATGGTTTAGTCTCCCCCTGGAGCCCACTGTGTATTGTGCTATTTACTGTTGTTCTAGTGATTTAATATTGTGTGCTTTGTTCTATAATCTCATAAGAGGTTAGTAGAGAGTGTTTAGTAATAAATGCATAGATTGTATATATTTCTTGTGTGGTTCTCCTTTCATTTGGCCATTCGGGAGGTTGTGGTCTGGTAAAACAAGCTGTGTTACATTCCTTCGAGACTTCGCCTGAAGGCCACTCTCCATAGCTACCACTAGGTTAGATTTCAATAAAGGTTGACGTTAACCTAATCATCAATAAGGGTTGTTTGGACTGGTTCAAGGTGCCCACTATAATTAGAGGTCAGCATATACCAGGCCAACTTCTCACACCTGTCAATGTCTCGCTGATCACACCTTGCTCTATGACAACATGGGAACAGGGCTTAAGCTTAATGTGCCTGGGATGTGTTCAGTTAGCAAGGTTGCATCAATTTACAGGGGGTGTGGTTTTAAAGCCAGGCCGGCTTTAGAGGGCAAGAACTGAAGAAGGAAGCCCAAGTGACAGTAAGTACATGCACACCAGTGCATGTGTCTGCATAAAAGTGCTTTACCTTCTTAATTGAGAAACAATGTTACTAGCATTTTGTAGGTAAATATAACTAATGACAAGCATTGGCAAAGCCAACAGGTCTCGCCTATGCAAGAGCTATGGCTTTGCCTATGTGTTTGAGCCATGTTGTACATCAGCGTGGCTGCTGTTCAGCATGCTAAAAGTTGGTGGCGCAGAAGAGAGTGGAATGGAATGTCATAGTGTGGAATGGGGAATAGTGGAGTAGAGTGTTGCAGAGTGGAGTGGCAGAGACTGGCGTGTCTTGGAGTGGCATATTGTGGGATCACAAAGAGTGGCATACACTGGAGTGGCAAGAGTAGAGTGTGTTGGTGTAGAGTGCATTGGTGCAGAGTGCTGCAGAGTAAAGTGTTGTAGAGTGCAGTGGCACTGAATTCAGCAGCGTACAATGCTGTGTTGTGGATGCAGAGGCGTGGATTAGAGTGGGTCATAGTAGAGTGCAGTGGCGCAGAGTAAAGTGGCGCAGAGTGGAATGACACAGAGTAGAGTGGCACAGAGTAGAGAGCAGTGACATAGAGTGCAGTGGCATAGAGTGTAGTGGTATAGAGTGCAGTGGCAAAGGTTGGTGCAAAGTGGTTCAGAGAGGAGTGGCATAGAGTTGAGTGATGCAGAGGGCAGTGGTGCAGAATAGAGTTGAGTGGCATAGAGTGCAGTGGCATAGAGTGCAGAGTAGAGTCGAGTGGCATAGAGTGCAGTGACATAGCTTGGTGCAGAGTAGAGTAGTGTAGAGTGGTGCAGATTAGTGTATAGTGCCATAGAGTGCATTGGCATAGAGTGCAATGGCATAGAGTGAAGTAAGGTATAGTGGAGTGGAGTAGGGCAGAGTAGAGTGGTGCAGAATAGAGTGGCAGCGAGTGCAGTGTTGTGTAGTTAAGTGTCAAAGTGCAGTGCTGTAAAATGGCGAAGAGATCAGTGGCATAGGGTACAGTGATTTAGAGTGCAATGGTGTAGAGTGCAATGACATAGTGCAGTTGTATAGAGTGTATTGGCGTAGAGTGCAGTGGTTAAGAGTACAGTGCCGTAGAGTGCACTGGTATAGAGTGGAGTGGCACAGAGCAGAGTAGAGTGGTGTAAAGGGCAGTGGTGTAGAGTAGATTGTTTTGGAGTAGAGTGCAGTGTCATACAGTGGAGCAGTGCAGGGTAGAGTGCAGCTGTGTAGAGTGGCATAGAGTGTAATAGTGTAGAGTAAAGTGGTGCAAAGTGCAGCGGTGCAGAGTAGATTAGAGTGGCATACAGTGGATTGGAGTAGAGTACAGGGGCATAGAGTTGAATGTTACGGAGTAAAATTCATTGGCATAGAGTATATTGGCATAGAGTGCAGTGGTTTGGAGTGCAGTATTGCAGAGTGATGTGAATACAGCGGCGTAGAGAGGGCTTGTGCAGGGCAGATTAGTGTGGCTTAGACTGGAGTGGTGTAGAGTGCAGTGGTGAAGAATGCAGTAATGTAGAGTAGAGGGGCAAATAGTGCATTAGCATAGAGTAGAGTGATACATGGTAGAGTAGAGCGGAGAGTGCGTAGAATGCAAAGCATAGAGTAGAATGGTGCAGTGGTGTGGAGTGGTGTAAAGTGGAGTGGGTCAGAGTAGAGTGCAGTGGTGTGGAATGGTGCAGAGTGGACTGGAGTGGTTTAGAGTGGAATATTCATGGTGTGGTAACACACCGCCATTGCAGACAATTGAAATGGCCATTTCATTTACACAGATATAAAGCTTTACTAATAAAACCATATAGTGCACAGACAAATTTGTGGAAATTGCATCAGCTAGTGTAATTATTTGTTCTTATCATATTAAAATATTTGTTTCCAACACACTTTAATACAATAAAACATGTGCTTCATTTGTGTTCCTAATTCTGACATATTCTGAAATACTTACATAGTTCATTTAAATGTTGCGTGCTAGAAAAAAAACTCTTTCCTACCCACGGTATCAAGGAAGATTGTCACATAAATCCTCTCACTTTGAAGTCAGAGAAAGAAAAGCAAATAAGTGTCCTCAGAAGACGGCGTTTGACATTTGACCTCCGTCTTTGAACGCACAGCAAATGTTACAAGATAAGAACAAGATTTACAGACCTGTTTACCGAAAGGGAGCACTTGGAAGTATACTGTAAATAAGGTTTTGGCAAGGGAAGGTATGTACTCAAGCTGGACAGCCTAAAACAAATAAAGCCAGTAAATACAAAGCAAGAAAACAAACCACAAAGCCAATGGCAAGCAATGGGTAGAAGGCATTCCCAGGTCAACTTTCTGAATGTCCTCAAGATGTCTGTAGCAAACCAGACAGCTACGCTGTTTGATAGGCAGCGAGACCTAAAAAAATACATCAGGGAATGAAAAGTGATGGAACTCCATAGCCCATTAAAATGAACTTCCACTGTTTATTCTTTCCCTAACATTGCAGCAATATAGAGTGCTCTATAAGTGATAATTCACTTGTGTGAATAGGACATGTTACATATGTCTACATTTGTAGAGCCTCCAGGAGTTAATTACCTCCCTCCTAAGAGTTAAAATGAACAACACTGTGGGCCTGCTTTTGCTATACCTCAAACAAAATTTGGAAGGGCGAGGGGGCGAAGGACTGCATTTTATGACTTTATTGAGACTTTCTGTACCAATTAATTACTATTTTTAAATTGGTGAATTGCCACATGAACTACTATTTGAGATTGTCACTCCCACATAACAGTCAATATAGCGTCTATAACTGACACCGTGTGCGATGCAATTTTAAATGTCCACTCCCCAAATGACTGCCAACTCCCTATCGAATGGCAAGTTTGTTGTATTAAAAAGATGGTGCATGCATTGCTGCTTGACCGAGATGACCAGCGAGCGAAGGTCTTAGGTTGTTGGTCCGCACCTTGGGTGAATAGCCTCTGTCCTCTGTGTGTGTCAGGTGGGTGATAGCATGGTCAGTAGAAAAGCAGCCCCTTTAGACTCTGTTGCATCCATGAAGTTACACCATTCAGCAGACACCAAAAGGGTGTGATGAGCCATTTGAAGCCATTCACCAGCACACATGTCCCAGTGAGTGGAGGCAGAGGGGCATTGTGAGCAATTTGTGAGAGAGAAGTTAGGATTCAGCAAGCACAATGGCATGAACTGTTTGGACCCCATTTGTGTTGTGGAGATCATTGTGGTGTTGAAGGACAGGGCACCTTGTTTGGGAGGAGGCTCTAATCCTCCTATCTGAGTGTCAGAAGAGAGAGAATATGCGTGCGCCCCTTGGATTCTTACATGACACTGCATTTTCACAAGTCATTACTAGGTGTCCCACAAAAAGGAAATGCGAAAGCATTGAAATATTTTTATGAAGCTGCAGTTTGACTTGTAAATAGAGGTCCAGATCAGATCAGAATTAACTGCTTCAAATGACCTGTACTAAGCCAAGGTGGTGTGGGTTTAGTATTCAAATTTGCATAAACACTTTTGCTATTCTAATAATGTGTGCTTGATTTCCTTAGAATTAATTATTTCCCGAAGATTGGTCATAATATTACATAAAAATTACAGATCTCAATGCTTTTCCTGACTTGTTTTTTAAAAACTTGTGATCACACCCAACTATTTTTAAGAACTTTTATTTACTGGTAAGTACAAGTACATTTAAATAGCTTATTTTGCCTGCTTATGTTTTGGTGGGTGTAAGCTTTGCCTTTGAGTTGAGAGGAGTTTTTTCTGTGTACTGATAGTGCTCCTACAACACTTCAACCACGAAGATACAGTTTCGCAAATCATTACTCGAGGGCTCTCTCAAGTCAGATACAAGTGGTTGAAAAGTGAATCACAACTCTGTAGGAGGTGGGGCTTCAACTGACAAATCTGCATATTCACTACTCTACTCTAATGATTTGTGCACATATTCAGTAGGATAAATAAATACCAAAGCTGGTTTATAGTGAGGAATAAACATTGTAATTTGATATAAATCTCTTGTTGAGCAAAAAGGGCTGCATAGATAGTGATACTGTTAAGAATAAACAGGGATGAAGTAACATCAATCAGTACTCATCAAATCATGTTGCTCTGAACCTGTTAATATAAATGTGGCTAGGGCGAAGGGTGTGTGTGTGAGGTGGGGTGCGGTGCCCTAGGGTGCCTCCAAAAGATCTGATGCAATAACAGGTTTAGTATACCACATACAGATGAGTCCCCAGACAAGGTTACTGTGTGGAAATGGCCATGACGCAGCAGTCGGCCGATGACAAGGGGCAGGGGAGAGGAACAAAAAGGGCCTAATGGTGCCATTGAATGCTTAGTGCAATTGTAGGATTAGAGGCATTGAATCTCTTTAAGCCCCTGTCTCTCCTTGTGTATGTTTAATTAAATTGCTTTGTTTTAATCAATTTATTTAGCCATTCTTGATTTGCTGAGACCCTGCAGGTTCACCACATATGCAAAATCAGACAGCGGGCTATAGTAAAAACAATTGACAAGAACCTCTGTCCTGATTTAGCTAATATTGGGATTTGACCATAATTTAAAATACCAAAAGGTACCAGGGCAGGATCCAAATCAATTGTTATCCCGTAGTCAATAGGGTGAAAGTTCCCAGGGGTAACCCTACCTATTAATGCTTGTAGCTGTTACTGTCTGCCCTACTGCAAATAATCCCACCATGACCCTCACTTTAATCCACAATGGTGGAACCCTTCTCTCCTAACTCTACTTCTGGTTATCAGGGGTAAAGTTCACAAAGTTCTATAAACAGTAAAAACAGGATTCAGCACAAATTAAAAAAAGCAGCATGACCATGCAGAAAGGGTGGATTCCCTAGACTATTTATTATTTACAAGAAATTAAATGTACTTGGGTAACGATTTGGGGAAAAATGATCAGCTTTGTATGTTTTCAACATCCTTCAAAGACAGTTAGAGGGTGCAAATATTCTTACGACAGCCAATAGCTGATCTGCTGCGAAGTGCCATTGTTTTCAAGAGCATTGGCAGTGGATTGTGCTTCTCTGAAAAGCATAGCAGTTCTGAAGAAAAGCACCTGTTGAGTGGATGATTGAGCACAGAATGCATTACCTGGCCCATTACATTTTTTCTTCACTGTGCTGTCTTTTGCAGTTCTTACATAAAAGCTTTCACTTACACTTCTTGAGCTAAGGTAAAATAAAAGAGATGCTTTCTGTGTTCAAGTGCTATTGAATGTTCTGATGTAAGGTCAGTTTTCATTATGCATAGCCCTCCATGAAACCTTTGAAGATACATATATATATATATATATTACCTTCTGGCGGTTGCCAGTAGGTAGTTATAGTTAGGACCTATTTTCAATAGGAAATCCGCAACATTCTATTTGGAATAACTTTGGCGCCGGTTGACGAATCTTCACGAAATATTCAAAACTGGTGACCCGCTCCGGTCCGCTCCTATCCTGAAAGTCTTGAGGTGATTCGTCAAGCGGGGGCCAAGAAAAAAGTGGGGTCCAAAACATGTTTTCCCCATGCTATTTTCCATAGGAAACTTTAATCGCAGCTACAGCCCGAACTGCTGAACAGAAATACACCAAATTTGGCAAAGAGGTAAGCCTTGGTTTAGACTTGTGCCTTTTTGTTAAATGGTGTAAATCTGTTCAGTAGTCTTTTAGATATTAAAGGGAAAAAATACATATATATATCTGGGTTGAGCCTAACCACACATCTCATCATGAGATTTGATTGGCTGTCAGCACTTCATCCAAGAAGTGTTGGCAGCCATCTTGTGACCAATATGCATGATAGCACCTGATTAAAAAGCATTGCAGTTAATAGAAGGTTTTAAGACTTTAGTTACATTATAAATCATTTGTTGATGGTACCATACTCATTTTAGGAATTGTGGTGTGTTCTAAGGTGATTCTACCATGTGGAAAAGCCTTCTGCTGGGATATCATGAATCATGTTTAGTTATGTTAGTGGAGAAGTGTGGTTCACTGGTTAGAGGAGGCAGATCCTGAAGCAGAGGTCAGACCCGGGACCAGGGTTCAATTCCCGACGCGGCAGGGTCTTGAGCCCAAATATCCACGGACTCGATAATTCTCGTTTCGGTGCCTACTCGAATCATGGGTTCACACTCTGCAGCTCTGGGCATTAGCCTGCTTAATCTCCACTACGGCCCCCCCCCGCGGCGGGATGCCTGGCTTTCACCTTGGGGGAAGCCAGGACGGGTTCCCAAGGCAAGCGCCGAGATGCCTACGGGTAATCGAGCGCTATATAAGAACTAATAATAATAATAATAATAATAATGTTTGAGAGAAAACTATTTTCTTATGCTTTTCCAACAGAGGTTTGGAAGGTGATCTATAAGCTAAACTGAGAGCATATTTTCAGTAAATTCACATTATCTTTCTCAGTCATGTGAGAATGAAGCCTGACATTCTCAGTAAAACATGTACATCCAACAAGGCCAGAGGCTGTCAGTTGATTCCTTTGTATTCTACTGCAGCTTCCCAGAGTGTTCTAAAGAACAACTAGAGTGCTAACAGCCTTACTTATGACAAAAGTATAGCACACCTGAAGCCATCTTGATTGGAATAAAGTGTCAACTCTTAAAATATTGAATTTAAAAAGGAACAAAATGAAGGGGTTCATTTTGCCGTAGAAAGTATGATTAGTGCTGCGGAAAGAAAAATTAGGGCACATTTTGAGTGACTTCTCAAATCCTTTTCTATTTCATTAATTCTGACATGCAGACTGAAACATGTAATTTCAATAACAGCTGCAGACTTCCCTGGTGAGCAGTAGCTTTACTACAGTGATCTAATGAGCAACTAGATTACTAACATTCAGAATTCATGGCAAATGTGTGACACATCTGAATGCCTTCTTGATGGAACCAAAGTAGAAAATGTAAAGTATTTCCTACTGAGGAGACTGTAGTAAATGAGGAAATTAGGAAACTTCATAACAAATAAGTCTCCCAAGATGGCCGCCAGAGACAAAAGAGCCCAAACGTAGCACAAAAATCACCCAGATGTAGCCCAAGTATAGCCCAATGACAGGATGTCCCAGAGTGTCCTAAAGAACAACTAGAGCGCTAACCGTTTTACTTTTGACAAAAATATGGAACACCTGAAGCCATCTTGATTGGAATAAAGTGGTAACACTTAAAACATTTAATTTGCAAAGGAACAAAATGAGGGGCTTCATTTTGCCACAGAAATTATGATTAGTGCTGCAGAAAGAAAAATTAGGGCACATTTTGACTTCTCAAATCCTCTTCTATTTCATTAAAAGATTCCAACATGCAGACTGAAACATGCACTTTGAATACCAGCAGCAGACTTCCCCGGTGAGCAGTAGCTTTACTACAGTGATCTAATGAGCAACTAGAGTGCTAACATTCAGAATTTATGGCAAATTTGTGAGTGACACATCTGAATGCCCTCTTGATGGAACCAAAGCAAACGAGCATTGAAAATGCAATAAGTCTCACCCTCGTTCAAGTTAAAGCAATTCTGTTTGTAATAGGTGGCTTTTTAGCATTGCTTTTAGTAGTGTTTTTCAAACTTTCATGTACATAACATGCATATGTATGCATATATATATGTATGCATGCCTTTATATTTGTATTCATATAGATATTCAGATTACATAAATGTTTATGTATGTATGTATATATATATATATATATATATATATACACATACATATATATATATATATATATAATGCATATATATATGTGCATATGTGTGTGTAGAGATAGGAAGAGAGTGGTAGAGAGGCTAGAGTTGTAGCGGTGTAGAGGTAAAGAGGTAGAGGTAGAGGTAGAGAGGTAGAGAGTAGTAGAGAGAGAGGTAGAGAGTAGAGAGTGAGTAATAGAGAGTGAGTAATAGAGAGTAGAGATAGAGTAGTAGAGAATAGTAGAGAGAGTAGCAGAGAGCGAGTAGTAGAGAGTAGTGGAGTGAGTAGTTGAGAGTGAGTATTAGAGCGTAGTAGAGAGTGAGTAGTAGAGAGTAGTAGAGTGAGTAGTAGAGAGTAGTAGAGAGTAGTAGAGAGTAGTAGAGAGTGAGTAGTAGAGTGAGTAGTAGAGAGTGAGTAGTAAAGAGAAGTAGAGAGTGAGTAGTAGAGTGTGAGCAGTAGAGAGTGAGTGGCAGAGAGTAAATAGTAGAGAGTAGAAGAGAGTGAGTAGTAGAGTGAGTAGCAGAGTAGTAGAGAGTGAGTAGTAGAAAGTGAGTAGTAGAGAGTAAGTAGTAGAGATGAGTAGAGAGTGAGTAGTAAAGAGAGAGTAGTAGAGTGAGTAGTAGAGAGTGAGTAGTAGAGAGAGAGTAGTAGAGAGTAGTAGAGTGAATAGTAGAGAGCAGTAGAGTGAGTAGTAGAGAGTGAGTAGTAGAGAGAGAGTAGTTGAGAGTAGTAGAGTGAGTAGTAGAGAGTAGTAGAGTGAGTAGTAGAGAATGAGTAGTAGAGAGAGAGTAGTAGAGAGTAGTAGAGAGTGAGTAGTAGAGTAGTAGAGAGTGAGTGGTAGAGAGTAGTAGAGAGTAATAGAGTGAGTACTAGAGAGTAGTAGAGAGTGAGTAGTTGAGAGAGTAGTAGAGTAGTAGATTAGTAGAGTGTGAATAGTAGAGAGTGAGTAGTAGAGAGAGTAGTAGAGAGTAGAAGAGAGTAGTAGAGAGTGGTTAGTATCGAGTGAGTAGTAAAAAGAGTAGTAGAGAGTGAGTAGTAGCACGTGAGTAGTAGACATTGAGTAGTAGAGAGAGAGAGAGTAGTAGAGTGAGTAATAGAGAGTGAATAGTAGAGAGTAGTAGAGAGATTGTAGTAGAGAGATTGTAGTAGAGAGTGAGTAGTAGAGAGTAGTAGAGAGTGAGTAGTAGAGAGTAAGTAGTAGAGAGTGAGTAGTAGAGAGTGAGTAGTAGAAAGTAGTAGAGAGTGAGTAGTAGAGAGTAGTAGAGAGTGACTAGTAGAGTGAGTAGTAGAGTGAGTAGTAGAGAGTAGTAGAGAGAGAGTAGATGAGAGTGAGTAGTAGAGAGTAGTAGAGAGTGTGCAGTAGAGAATGAGTAGTAGAGTGAGTAATAGAGTGAGTAGTAGAGAGTGAGTAGTAGAGAGTAGAGAGAGAGTAGTAGAGAATGAGTAGTAGAGTGAGTAGTAGAGAGTGAGTAGTAAAGAGTAAGTAGTAGAGAGTGAGTAGTAGAGAGAGAGTAGTAGAGAGTAGTAGAGGGTAGTGGAGTAGTAGAGAGTGAGTAGAACAGAGTAGTGGAGAGTGAGTTGTAGAGAGTGAGTAGTAGAGGGAGTAGTAGAGAGTAGTAGAGAGCGAGTAGTGTAAATACAGTGGTAGACAGCAGTGTGTAGTAGAGAGTGAGTAGTAAAGAGTAGTAGAGAGTGAGTAGTAGAGAGAGTAGTAGAGAGTACTAGAGTAGTAGAGAGCGAGTAGTAGAGAGCGAGTAGTGGAGAGTGAGTAGTGGAGAGTGAGTAGTAGAGAGCGAGTAGTAGAGAGTGAGTAGTAGAGAGTAGTAAAGAGTGAGTAGTAGAGCGAGAGTAGCAGAGTGTAGTAGAGTGAGTAGTAGAGAGTAGTAGAGTGAGTAGTAGAGAGAGGGTAGTAGAGAGTAGTAGAGTGAGTAGTAGAGAGTGAGTAGTAGAGAGAGAGTAGTAGAGAGTGAGTAGTAGACTAGTAGAGAGTGAGTGGTAGAGAGTAGTCGAGAGAGTAGTAGAGAGTGAGTAGTAGAGAGAGTAGTAGAGAATAGTAGAGTAGTAGAGAGTGAGTAGTAAAGAGAGTAGTAGAGAGTAGTAGTGAGTAGTAGCGAGTGAGTAGTAGAGAGTGAGTAGTAGAGAGAGAGTAGTAGAGTGAGTAGTAGAGAGTGAATAGTAGATAGTCGTAGAGAGTGAATAGCAGAGAGTGAGTAGTAGAGAGTGAGTAGTAGAGAGTGAGTAGTAGAGTGTAGCAGAGTAGTAGAGAGTGAGTAGTAGAGAGTGAGTAGTATAGAAAGGTTAGTAGAGAGAAGTAGAGAATGAGTAGTAGAGTAGTAGAGAGTAGTCAGTCAGTGTCAGTCAGTCTGTGTCAATCAGTGTCAGTCAGTCAGTCTCAGTCAATCAGTGTCAGTCAGTGTCAGTCAATCAGTGTCAGTCAGTGTCAGTCAGTCAGTGTCAGTCAATCAGTGCCAGTCAGTGTCAGTCATTCAGTGTCAGTCAGTCAGTGTCAGATAGAGCAGCTCTGCTGACCTGGTTCTCTAGCTCTAAAGCAGCTCTGCTGACCTGGTTCTCAGGCTCTAAAACAGCTCTGCTGAACTGGTTCTCTCCCTCTAAAGCAGCTCCGCTGGCCTGGTTTCTCTCATTTCTCTGGCTCTACAGCAGGTTAGCTGACCTGGTTCTCTGGCTCTAGAGCAGCTCTGTTGACCTAGTTCTTAGGCAATAGAGCAGTTCTGCTGATCTGGTTCTCTAGCTCTGCAACAGCTCTGCTGACCTGGTTCTCTGGCTCTAAAGCAGCTCTGCTGACCCGGTTCTATGGCTCTACAGCAGTTCTGCTGACATGGTTCTCTGGCTCTAGGGCAGCTCTGATTACCTGGTTCTCTCCTTCTAGAGCAGCTCTGCTGAACAGGTTCTCTCCCTCTAAAGTAGCTCTACTGACCTGGTTTCTCTGTCTCTACAGCAGCTCTGCTGACCTGGTTCCCTGGCTCTAAAGCACCTCTGCTGACCTGGTTCCCTGGCTCTAAAGCAGCTCTGCTGACCTGGTTCTATGTCTCTAAAGCAGTAGTAGAGAGAGAAGTAGAGAGTGGTGAGTAGTAGAGCGAGTAGTAGAGAATAGTAGAGTAGTGGAGATTGAGTAGTAGAGTGAGTAGTAGAGAGTAGTAGAGAGCGAGTAATAGAGAGCAAGTAGTGGAGAGTGAGTAGTAGAGAGTGAGTAGTAGAGAGTGAGTAGTAGAGAGTAGTAGACAGTGAGTAGTAAAGAGAGAGTAGTAGAGTGAGTAGTAGAGAGTGAGTAGTAGAGAGAGAGTAGTAGAAAGTAGTAGATTGAGTAGTGGAGAGTAGTGGAGTGAGTATTAGAGAGTGAGGAGTAGAGTGAGAAGTAGAGAGTAGTAAAGTGAGTAGTAGAAAGTGAGTAGTAGAGAGAGAGTAGTAGAGAGTAGTAGAGAGTGAGTAGTAGAGTAGTAGAGAGTGAGTAGTAGAGAGTAGTAGAGAGTAGTAGAGTGAGTAGTAGAGAGTAGTAGTGATTGAGTAGTAGAGAGAGTAGTAGAGAGTAGTGGAGTAGTAGAGAGTGAGTAGGAGAGAGTGAGTAGGAGAGAGAGTAGTAGAGAGTAGAAGAGTAGTAGAGAGTGAGTAGTAGAGAGTAGTAGAGTGCGAGTAGTAGAGAGTGAGTAGTAGAGAGTTAATAGCGGAGAGTGAGTAGTAGAGAGAGAGTAGTATGGAGCGAGTAGTAGAGAGTAGCAGAGTGAGTAGTGGGGAGAGAGTAGTAGAGAGTGAGTAGTAGAGTAATAGAGAGTGAGTGGTAGAGAGTAGTAGAGAGAGTAGCAGAGAGTAGCAGTGGGTAGAGAGGGTCTCCTCGCCAGACTTTTTGAGATCGGTCTGAGGGGGACGGTGTTCGGCTGGTTTCAATCTTTTTTGGCCGGCCGGCGACAAACGGTCTGGGCCTCCACTAGCTCCGCCGTGATGCCGTCATTAGGGGTCGGAGTTCCTCAGGGCTCAGTGTTGAGCCCGACTCTCTTTAACATCTTTATGACCCCTCTGGCGGCTCTGGCGGCGTCCTTCGGGGCCCAGATCGTTTCCTACGCCGATGACACCCAGCTCCTCTTCACCTGCCAGAAGGGAGCGGATTTCGATGGAGAGAGTATCCAGCGTTGCCTTGGGGCGGTTTTTAATTGGCTCCATCTCAACAGCCTTAAGTGCAACTCGGATAAATCAGAGGTACTCTTTTTTGGCTGTAAAACAGATCCAGACTGGCAAAAATGGTGGCCTGCGAATATGTTCCCTCCTGCAGCCTCCTCCCGGATAGCCAAGAACCTGGGAATTAAGATAGATGACGGTCTAACTCTGCGTTCCCAGATTCTAGGGCTCGCTGGCACATGTTTCGGGCTTCTTCGGATGCTCCGTAAGTTCCTTCCTATACTATCGGAGGAGCATAGGAAAATAACGGTCCAGGCCATAATTGGTTCGAGAATGGATTACTCAAACATTCTCTATCTTGGCCTGCCAGAGTATCTGCTTCAAAGACTGCAGGTGGTCCAGAACTCGGCTGCACGGGCCATCTATGGATTATCTGGCCGTGCCAGGGTTTCTGGCCTACTGCAGTCACTTCATTGGCTCCCGATCCGGAAGCGGATAATTTTCAAGGCTTTGACCTTGGCTCACAAGGCTTTACATGCTTCTGGAGCCAAATATCTTCAGAGAAGGCTAGCCTTTTATCATCCTGCAAGGTCTCTGAGGTCCGGATCTCTGTATCTTGCTGTGGTCCCTCGTATAAAAAGGGCACGCATTGGAGGCCGGTCTTTTAGTCTGCTGGCTCCTCAGTTGTGGAACACCTTGCCAGTGGCACTGCGCAGTACCTCCAATTTGTTGGTGTTTAGGAAGGACCTTAAAACTTGGCTCTTTACCCTGTAGGTAGCAGTTCTCTTTTAGTTAGGGTTTTCTGTTTTTCCTTTCTGTTTTGTTTTTGCTTGTTATGTTGTGTTATGGTGTGACCGCTCAGCCCTCCACAGGGCTTGGTCGCCCCACTCCCTGCTGCCGCTCCTGCCTGCCTTTGCCGCCTCCTGCCTGCAGATTCCTTCGCTCGCTGCCAGCTGCTCCTGGAAATTTCCCGCTGCTCCTGGGAATTTCCCGCTGCCCGCTGCTTCTTGGAATTTCCCGCCGCTGCCTCCCTGCGGCCCCGCCCGCCTGTGATTCCATTCGCCGCCCTGCTCCCGCCACCCAGCTGCTCCTCCCTCCCGGCTCCTTACTTAAGGGGACCGTAGGGGACCACAGAGTGTGACCGCTCAGCCCTCCACAGGGCTTGGTCGCCCCACTCCCTGCTGCCGCTCCTGCCTGCCTTTGCCGCCTCCTGCCTGCAGATTCCTTCGCTCGCTGCCCGCTGCTCCTGGGAATTTCCCGCTGCTCCTGGGAATTTCCCGCTGCCCGCTGCTTCTTGGAATTTCCCGCCGCTGCCTCCCTGCGGCCCCGCCCCCCTGTGATTCCATTCGCCGCCCCGCTCCCACCACCCAGCTGCTCCTCCCTCCCGGCTCCTCACTTATGACGCCCCCAGAGCGACCGCGCAGCGGACGCGCACAGCGGGAGCGCCGATTGAGCGCCGAAGGTGCGCCAAAGGTAAGCCCGTCTGTGCCCGTCCGCGCCTGGCCCGCGCCCAGCGCCAGGACCCCTGGCCCTCCCCGCCGAGGCAAGACGACCCGACTGACCTACGACGCCGCCACTCTCAACGCACTCAATGCCGGCCGGACCCACGCCTGCTGCGGAGCCACCCCGAGACGGACCCACGGACCCTTCACCTGCTGCACCTGCAAGTTCATCTGCCTCCGAACCTGCCCCGCACCCGCCAAGACAAACACCGGCAGCAATCACCTCAAGTGCATCCTGATCAACACCCGCTCCGTCCACAGACACGCCGTGGAACTCTGGAACCTCCTCGACGCTACATCACCGGACGTCGCGTTCCTCACGGAAACCTGGATGAACGCCTCCTCTGCACCCGACATCGCCATCGCCATCCCGGACGGGTACAAGATCATCAGGAGGGACCGCATCAACCAGACCGGAGGTGGCATCGCCATCGTCCACAGGAACCCCATCCGCATCACGACCGACGCCAACGACTCCTTCGCCGCAGCCGAACATCTCCACTTCCAGATTCACACCGACCCTAAGACGACCCTCAGAGGCACCCTCGTCTACAGACCCCCGGGACCACGCACACAATTCAGCAAAGACATCACAGACTTCATCAGCCCGCACGCCCTCCCCTCCACTGACTACATCCTCCTCGGGGACCTCAACTTCCACCTGGAGAACAACAAGGACCGCAATACCACCGCCCTGCTGGAAAACCTCGCCAACCTCGGACTCAAGCAACTGGTCAACACCCCCACCCACTACGCCGGCCACACGCTTGATCCCGTCTTCTCTTCCAGCAAGTACATCACCTTCAGCCACGCCACCGGACTCCACTGGACCGACCACAGCTGCGTCCACTTCAGCTTCAAAAGATCCACGACCCACCACCACCCGCAACAGGTACCTCACAGGAATTGGAGCAAGATCACCGCAGACCAGCTCACCACCTCCCTCAGCCAGAGCAACTTCACACAGTGGCTGACCGCCTGCGCCGACGACCTCGCGCCACTAAAGAACCCTCCCAGCAGACCCAGAAGCAAGAAGGCATCCTGGTTCACCGACGACCTCAAGGACTCCAAGAAGACCTGCCACACCCTCGAGAAAGCCTGGCTCCTCGACCGGACCACCGGCAACATGACCACCCTCAAACACGCTACCCGCAAGCACCACCAGCTCATCCGCACCACCAAGAAGAAATCCCTGAAGGAACGACTGGACAACAACGCCCACGACAGCAAAGAGCTCTTCACTATCATCAAGGAGTTCTCCAACCCCAGCACCAGCACCAACGACATCACTCCGTCACAAGACCTCTGCGACTCGCTCGCCTCGTTCTTCCACTGCAAGATCGCCGACATCCACAACAGCTTGGGCGCCCCACCCACGCACCCAACCGTCGAACCAATGCCCCCCACCGCCACCCTTCGCACCTGGACCATGGTGACCACCGAAGACACAGCCCGCACGATGAACACCATCCACTCCGGATCACCGACCGACCCCTGCCCACACCACGTCTTCAACAAGGCCGACTCCACCATCGCACCCCAACTCCGGAACATCATCAACGCCTCCTTCAACACCGCCACTTTCCCGGAGAGCTAGAAGCACGCCGAGATCAGCGCCCTCCTGAAGAAACCTACAGCGGACCCCACCGATCTCAAAAACTTCCGCCCCATCTCGCTCTTCCCTTTTCCTGCTAAAGTCATCGAGAAGATCGTCAACAGACAGCTGACCGCCTTCCCGAGACGAACGGATCCCTCGACCCCTCTCAGTCCGGCTTCAGAGCCAACCACAGCACCGAGACCGCCCTCATCGCAGCCACCGACGACATCCGGACCCTGCTCGACAAGGGGGAAACAGTGGCCCTCATCCTCCTGGACCTCTCCGCTGCGTTCGACACGGTCTGCCACCGTACCCTAGTCCAGCGCCTCAGCAACATCGGTATCCAAGAGAAGGCACTGGAGTGGATCATCTCGTTCCTCGCTGGAAGAACACAAAGAGTCCGCCTCCCCCCGTTTGGCTCCGAGGCCACCGAAGTCATCTGCGGCGTCCCGCAAGGATCTTCACTCAGCCCCACCCTCTTCAACATCTACATGAAACCTCTCGCAGCCATCGCACGCCAGCACAACCTCAACATCATCTCTTACGCGGACGACACCCAGCTGATCCTCTCCCTCACCAGAGACCCCGACACCGCCAGAACCTGCCTACACGAAGGGATGAAAGACGTCGCCGAGTGGATGAAGGACAGCCACCTGAAACTGAACTCGGACAAGACGGAAGTCCTCATCCTGGGATCTTCGCCCTCCGCCTGGGACGACTCCTGGTGGCCCCCAGCCCTGGGCACCGCACCCAAGCCAACCGACCACGCACGCAACCTGGGCTTCATCCTGGACCCCTCCCTCTCGATGACCAGACAAGTCAACGCCGTCTCCTCATCGTGCTTCAACACCCTGCGTATGCTTCGCAAGATCTTCCGCTCGATCCCGACCGAGACCAGGAAGACTGTCACCCAGGCACTCGTCACCAGCCGACTGGACTACGGAAACGCCCTCTACGTCGGAACCACAGCCAAGCTACAGAAAAGACTCCAGCGCATCCAGAACGCCTCCGCCCGACTCATCCTGGATGTCCCCCGACGCAGCCACATCTCCAGCCACCTGAGGAACCTGCACTGGCTCCCCGTCGACAAGAGGATCACGTTTCGGCTCCTCACCCACGCACACAAGTCTCTCCACGACCTGGGCCCCAAGTACCTCAACGACCGCCTGACCTTCTACACGCCCACCCGCCAGCTACGGTCCACCAGCCTCGCCCTCGCAGCCGTACCACGCATCCGAAGAGCCACCGCCGGAGGAAGATCCTTCTCTTACCTGGCTGCCAAGACTTGGAACTCCCTCCCCATCCACCTTCGGCTGACCCAGGACCATCTTGCCTTCAGGAAACAACTCAAGACCTGGCTGTTCGAGCAGTAGCATACCCCTCCCCCCAAGCGCCTTGAGACCCTCCCGGGTGAGTAGTGCGCTATGCAAATGGCATGATTGATTGATTGATTGATTGATTTAGAGTTACAATAAAGCGCCGGGACACTCTTTGAGTAGCCGTGCGCTATACAAGTTTCAAATAACATAACAATAACATACAGTGAGTAGTAGATAGTAGTAGTAGTAGAGAGTAGTAGAGAATAGTAGAGAGTAGTAGAGAATGAGTAGTACAGAGTAGTAGCGAGTGAGTAGTAGAGAGTGAGTAGTAGAGGAAGAGTAGTAGAGTGAGTAGAAAAGAGTGAATAGTAGAGAGTAGTAGAGAGTGATTAATAGAGAGTAGTAGAGAGTGAGTAGTAGAGAGTGAATAGTAGAGGGTAGTAGAAAGTGAGTAGTAGAGAGTGAGTAGTAGAGAGTAGTAGACTAGTAGAGAGTGAGTAGTAGAGAGTGAGTAGTAGAGAGAGAGTAGTAGAGAGTAGTAGACAATGGGTAGTAGAGTAGTAGCGAACAAAATGAGGGGCTTCATTTTTCCACAGAAATTATGATTAGTGCTGCAGAAAGAAAAATTAGGGCAAAAATCCTCTTCTATTTCAATAAAAAATTCTAACATGCAGACTGAAACATGCACTTTGAATACCAGCAGCAGACTTCCCTGACCTGGTTCTCTGGCTCTAAAGCAGCTCTGCTGACCCGGTTCTATGGCTCTAAAGCAGTTCTGCTGACATGGTTCTCTGGCTCTAGAGCAGCTCTGCTGACCTGGTTCTCTCCCTCTAGAGCAGCTCTGCTGACCTGGTTCTCTCCCTCTAAAGCTGCTCTACTGACCTGGTTTCTCTGGCGCCTCAGCAGCTCTGCTGACCTGATTCTCTGGCTCTAGAACAGCTCTGCTGACCTGGTTCTTAGACTCTAGAACAGCTCTGCTTACCTGGTTCTCTGGCTCTAAAGCAGCTCTGCTGACCTGGTTCTCTAGCTCTAGAGCAGCTCTGCTGACCTAGTTCTAAGGCTCTAGAGCAGCTCTGCTGGTCTGGTTCATTGGCTCTACAACAGCTCTGCTGACCTGGTTCTCTGGCTCTAGAGCAGCTCTGCTGACCTGGTTCTCTCCCTCTAAAGCAGCTCTGTTGGCCTGATTCTCTCGCTCTAAAGCAACTGTACTGACCTGGATTCCCTGGCTCTACAGTAGCTCTGCTGACCTGGTTCTCTGGCACTAGAGCAGCTCTGCTGACCTGGTTCTATGGCTATAAAGCAGGTTTGCTGACCTGGTTCTCTGGCTCTAGAGAAGCTCTGCTGACCTGGCTCTCTGGCTCTAAAGCAGCTATGCTGACCTGGTTCTCTCCCTCTAAATCAGCTCTGCTGACCTGGTTCTCTCCCTCTAAAGAGCTCTGCTGACCTGGTTCTCTGGCTCTAAAGCAGTTCTGCTGACCTGGTTCTCTGGCTCTAAAGCAGCTATGCGGACCTGGTTCTCTCCCTCTAAATCAGCTCCGCTGACCTGGTTCTCTGCCTCTAAAGCAGCTCTACTGACCTGGTTCTATGGCTCTAAAGCAGCTCCGCTGACCTGGTTCTCTGGCTCTAGAGCAGCTTTGCTGACCTGGTTCTCTGGCTCTAAAGCAGCTCTGCCAACCTGGTTCTCTCCCTCTAAAGCAGCTCTGCTGACCTGGTTTCTCTGGCTCTACAGCAACTCTGCCGACCTGGTTCTCTGGCTCTAAAGCAGCTCTGCTGACCTGGATCTTTCCCTCTAAAGCAGCTCTGCTGACTTGCTTCTCTGCCTCTAGAGCAGCTCTGCTGACCAGGTTCTCTGGCTCGAAAGCAGCTCTGCTGACCTGGTTCTATGGCTCTAGAGCAGCTCTGCTGACCTGGTTCTCTGGCTCTAAAGCAGCTCTGCTGACCTGATTCTCTCCCTCTAAAGAGCTCTGCTGACCTGGTTCTCTGGCTCTAAAGCAGTTCTGCTGACCTGGTTCTCTCCCTCTAAAAGCAGCTCTGCTGACCTGGTTTTTCTGGCTCTACAGCAGCTCTGCTGGCCTGGTTCTCGACCTCTAGAGCAGTTCTGCTGGCCTGGTTCTCGGCCTCTAGATCAGCTCTACTGACCTGGGTCTCTGGTTCTAGAGCAGCTCTGCTGACCTTGGTCTCTGGTTCTAGAGCAGCTCTGCTGACCTGCTTCTTAGGCTCTAGAGCTGCTCTGCTGACCTGGTTCTCTTGCTCTGCAATGGCTCTGCTGACCTGGTTCTCTGGCTCTAAAGCAGCACTGCTGACCTGGTTCTCTGGCTCTAAAGCAGCTATGCTGACCTGGTTCTCTCCCTCTAAATCAGCTCTGCTGACCTGGTTCTCTGCCTCTAAAGCAGCTCTACTGACATGGTTCTCTGGCTCTAAAGCAGTTCTGCTGACCTGGTTCTCTCCCTCTAAAGCAGCTCTGCTGACTTGCTTCTCTGCCTCTAGAGCAGCTCTGCTGACCAGGTTCTCTGGCTCTAAAGCAGCTCTGCTGACCTGATTCTATGGCTCTAAAGCAGCTCTGCTGACTTGCTTCTCTGCCTCTAGAGCAGCTCTGCTGACCAGGTTCTCTGGCTCTAAAGCAGCTCTGCTGACCTGGTTCTATGGCTCTAAAGCAGCTCTGCTGATCTGGTTCTCTGTCTCTAGAGCAGCTCTGCTGACCTGGTTTCTCTGGCTCTACAGCAACTCTGCCGACCTGGTTCTCTGGCTCTAAAGCAGCTCTGCTGACCTGGTTCTCTCCCTCTAAAGCAGCTCTGCTGACTTGCTTCTCTGCCTCTAGAGCAGCTCTGCTGACCAGGTTCTCTGGCTCTAAAGCAGCTCTGCTGACCTGGTTCTATGGCTCTAAAGCAGCTCTGCTGATCTGGTTCTCTGCCTCTAGAGCAGCTCTGCTGACCAGGTTCTCTGGCTCTAAAGCAGCTCTGCTGACCTGGTGCTATGGCTCTAAAGCAGCTCTGCTGATCTGGTTCTCTGGCTCTAAAGCAGCTCTGCTGACCTGGTTCTCACACTCTAAAGAGCTCTGCTGACCTGGTTCTCTGGCTCTAAAGCAGTTCTGCTGACCTGGTTCTCTCCCTCTAAAGCAGCTCTGCTGACCTGGTTTTTCTGGCTCTACAGCAACTCTGCGGACCTGGTTCTCTGGCTCTGAAGCAGTTCTGCTGGCCTGGTTCTCGGCCTCTAGAGCAGCTCTGATGACCTGGGTCTCTGGTTCTAGAGCAGCTCTGCTGACCTGGTTCTCTGGCTCTACAACGGCTCTGCTGACCTGGTTCTCCGGCTCTAAAGCAGCACTGCTGACTTGGTATCTCTGGCCTTACAGCTGCTCTGCTGACTTGGTTCTATGGCTCTAAAGCAGCTCTGTGGACCTGGTTCTCTGGCTCTAAAGCAACTCTGCTGACTTGGGTCTCTGGCTCTACAACGGCTCTGCTCACCTGGTTCTCTGGCTCTAAAGCAGCTCTGCTGACCTGTTCTATGGCTCTAAAGAAGCTCTGTCCACTCCTACAATCATCCTGACAGAAGCATGTCCTTATCTAAAAACTATGCTGAAACATAGGAACCCAGTAACTGTCTATGCACTTGCAGAATGACTCAGGCATCGAGACAAAACAGTGGTAGTTCAAATAAGAAAATGATAGAACTATATTAAAATACAAAAAATATATATTTCAGTTTTAAATTTGTTTTTAATTTTTTTTGCAATTTTGAGGAAAATATATAATATTGTTTAGTAAATAAAATATTTAAAAATAACCAGTAAAAAACTGTAGAAATTCAGTACAATAAAATAGGTATAACTACTATTGCACTTAACAATTAGCATTTAAAAAACCATAGGTTTCAGAGACATTATAGTTAGAAATTAGCATTTAAAAAACCTTTGAAATTCACTGATAAAACCATAGGTTTCAGAGACGTTATAGTTAGAATTTAGCATTTAAAAAACCTTAGACATTCACAGAAAAAACATAGATTTCATGAGTGTTATAGTTATCTGGACATTTCACTCGTACAAAACCATAGAAATTCTTCCGTTATAGTTAGTTGTGCTAACTATAACTTGTGCGCCCGCAATGCACTGCTGATTATGTCACATATTACGTCATTCATAACATGGTCAGTGACATCACTGATGACATCTCAAATGACATCACTGATGACATCATCCACATGACAATCTGATACACCTCATCACATACTAGTATAACCTTTGATCACTCACTGTAAAATACAGAGTACCATTTTTGAAAGCATTGACACACACATACCAGTTACTACATACGCACTCATTGATTCCTAAGTCTACACACACAACTGTCCATTCACCCACAGAATCACTTATACTTGCAGTCACTGATCAATGGTAACACTATCAAATGTACTCATACACCTATATAGACATTGACACATCAGCAGTCATTCTAATCGGTTATGCAGTGATGCTACTCACTCATGAAAAGAATCAATCACACTTACATTTACTCTTCTACACAGTTATACACACAACACCTGATTTATACACACATAGTAAATCATAGTTACTATGTTAAAAAATCATCACTATTACAATGATACACTCATTCATACAGTTACTCTCACAATCACTAACTCTTACGTATACTTATTTATATACACCAACTCTCATATACAATGCCTTTTATTTTTCTACTTTTTTGGAGATGTACCACTGACACATATATTCACTTACCAACACACAAATAAACACACAGTCACCCAAGCAAATTATTCCATAAACACTCCTAAACCCATATGCCTAGACAATCAATCACTCGCACATCCATGCATAGTTACAACTTTTCCACCCAACCACAGATACACTCAGTCTCCCTTACAAATACTCAATAGTCAGACAGCTACTAAATCCTCCTTCCAGACAGTTATATATCCACTCAATCTTCAATACAGATTGGTATATATATATATAATAGATATTTAAATTTCAAACAAAACCACATACACTGTATGATGTCATCAGTGATGTCATCAGTGATTTCATTTGAGATGTCATCAGTGATGTCACTGACCATATCATGAATGATGTAATATGTAACATCATCAGCAGTGCATTGCGGGTGCGAGAGTTATAGTTAGCACAACTAACTATAACGGAGGAATTTCTATGGTTTTGTACGAGTGAAATGTCCAGCTAACTATAACACCCATGAAACCTATGTTTTTTTCTGTGAATTTCTAAGGTTTCTCAAATGCTAATTTCTAACTTTAACATCTCTGAAACCTACGTTTTTTTCAGTGAATATATATATTCACTAAAAAACGTCACATATTACATCACTCATGACATGGTCAGTGACATCACTCATGACATCACTGATGACATCATCCAGTGAATGTGTGTTTTTCTGAAAATTAAATATGTTTTTATATATGCGTTTGCGTTTGAATAGCTTTATTTCGATATATTTGTCATTTCATAAAAGCATTGCAATACAAAAGCAGTTAAAAATATAATACAATTTAACAATTCATCCCTCTATTCAATTTATGCCATTTATCAATTCTACAGTTTTTTATAACCATCAATGAAATAACATAGGAAGGAAATCATTCACCATGAAATTATTAAAACAAGCTAAATCAATGCAGATCTTTTTACTGGAGAAACAGTTTCCTCACGGATCTTATCCGCCAAACCCAACCCAGGAATTTTGCCAGGCAACAGGCAAACAAAGGGCGAGCATCAGATCTCAAGATACGTAGGGCCTCCAAGTGCGATCGAGTGCCAAGGCTCAAGCATAGTGGTTTCAGCCATCTGCACCGAGGTGCTACATAGGCTGGGCACTCAAACATTAGATGGGCAATGGACTCATCCCTTTTTTCGCAAAAAGGGCAATACGGTGTGGTTTGCAGCGGTGGCTTCCAGCTTGCTGTCCATTGACCTAAAGGTAAAACTCCCACCCTAAATTTGAAGTACAATGACCTGTCCATCGGGTTGGGGATCATGTCCAAATAAGGTTCTCTAAGGGGGAGGTCCTTGATTAACAGAAACTCAACAGCAGATCTGCATAATTTAGAATTACTCATTCTCTCATTAGCCACCCATGACCAGTACAATTTCTTTAACATCTGTTTGGGTGGAGCTGTTCTGTTAGCCCAAGCGTCTCCAAGGCCCAGTTCTCGGAGAAGCCGCTTTACTTCCATGAGCCAACCCACCTTGTGCCAGCCAGGGGATGAGAGAAGTTCACTCAGGGCTTCTGCGTAACTCGACAATTCTGGTACGTTCCATATTCGAGCCCACAATAAGAGGGGACGTAACCTTGCTTGCTCGCATATTGGGCGTGTACCTGCATCTAATAAAAGAGGGAGTGTTGGAGTGCTGTGTGGTAGCCTCATAAGATCTTTGTGAAATTTGTTTTCAAGATGGGTCAATATATCAACTCTCTGGGTGCCCCACAATTCCGACCCATACAGCGCCGCACTCACAACCCTTGCCCTATAGATGTCTAATATCACCCCAATGGGTTTAAGGGACGAGGCACGATGTTCTTTTAGCAAAGCCCCTGTAACCCTCTTATGAGTCAGAAAGACTTTTTGGTGGTGGGCCTTCCAACTCATAGAGTCACAGAGTCGGATGCCTAAATAATCAAATTCCCTTACCCTTTCAAGTGGGACTGAGTCTAGGGTTGGGGGAATGACTGACTTCCTAGGGGGGTTTAAGACCAGGAATTTGGTTTTGCTTATATTGATGACTAGGCCCCTAGAATCACAAAAGTCCTTGAACCTGGAAAGCAACGTTTGAAGTCCTATCGGGGTTTTTGAAATCAGGAGGGTGTCATCTGCAAATAGGAGGGTAGGTATTTTCCTGCCCGCCAGGGAAGGTGCATCTGCTGGGTGTTTAAGAAGATGCTCCACCACTCCGTTGACATAAAGTGAAAACAGAGTGGGGGCTAGCACACAACCCTGGCGGACACCCCTATCTACAGGAATGCGAGATGTTTTTTGGCCCTGGGCACCCCACCTGATTTGAGCAAAGTTGCTTTCATGGAACTTAATAAGCAAACCCAATAAATACGGAGGGATACCTAAACCCTCTAAGACATTCCACAATTGGTCACGTGGGACCAGGTCAAAGGCAGTCCGTAAGTCTATAAAAGCGAGATACAGACTGCCTTTGCCCAGTACGACCACTTTCCAATAGATCATTAAAAAGCGAAATGTCTGTTCGATGGTGCCAGTTACTGATCTAAAGCCGGCCTGGAAGTCAGACAAAACCTGATTTTCTTCAGCCCAGTGCAAAATCCTACCTAGGACTACTTTGCCTGCTACCTTTTGGGTGGAATCGAGCAAACTAATTGGACGGTAATTAGCAGGGTCGTCCCGACAGCCTTTCTTAAAAATCGGGACGACCTCCGCACCCCTCCAAGAGTCCGGAAGGTGACCTCCCATCACGGCCTTGTTCAGAAGTAAGGCAATAAGCCCGCTCCAGACCTCTATATTAACCCGCAACAAATCACCTGGGAGGCCATCTGGGCCTGCAGCCTTGTTAGGAACAAGGCACCTAATTGCCCCTTCGACTTCCTTGGCAACAAAGGGGTAGTCATTGCTTATATTAGCAACCAGCGCTCTATGCAAAGGACCCCTGTTTGTTTCTAGTGCGCCTGATGGCATGGAGTAGAGCTTAGAGAAATGGACAAACCACGCCTCCCCTGTAATGTTGCAAGTCAATTGTGAGTCGACGGGCCTATCCCTACCTCTCAGCAAATCCCAAAACCCCTTCGTATCCTTTTTGGAGCTCGCATCCAATAAATCTCTCCAAAAGTTGGTTTCGTGCGCTTCCCTTGCCACGGATAGAACTTTTTTGTAACTTTTCCTAGCGAGTCTAATTCGAGCTGGATCATTCACTTTCACAGCTAGGACAAGTTCACCTTTGGCCGCACGACATGCAGAGGAGTACCATTTATCTCTACCCTTGGTTGCGGTTCTACTAGCGGCCCTTGCCCTACTCTGTGGGACCATGAACAATTCACTTAGGGCTGAGACAGTTTCTGTGAGGGCCGAGAGGACATCACGATTGATGGATACAGATGCATCTAAGCGGAGCTTTGCAGCTGTCATTATGGTCTTAGCTTGAGCCATCTTTCCCTCGTCCGCAGCAACTTTAGCCCATTTCAATCGCCTGCCGCAGTTCTACGGAACAATTTCGTGGGATGACTTCCATATAAGTGGAGACATGGTTGGATTCCCGTCTTGCCACAGGGGGGTAAGGGTTAGGGCCAAAGGGTTATGGTCACTGTCGGATGTCAATAAGACTTCCATATCATGGAGATACGACCATAGATTATGGTTCAGCAGTACATAGTCAATTCTAGAAGTGTGTCCCACCCTGTTGTAGGTGTGCGCTCCCCCAGAATCTGACTGAGATCGACCATTAGTAGCTCTAAGGTGGTATTCCAAACAAAGTGAGTTGATATCTATGGCACTCTGGGACCTTTTTTTAATCGGATCTAGAGAGAGCAGGGGAATGCCTCTCCTAGCATCGTCTACCCAGGTGTCCAAGATGTCTTCACTGGCTAAAGGTTCAAAACAGCAGTTGAAGTCTCCTGCTAAGACAACAAAGGATCGATATTACAGGCTCTAAGCTCCTCTTCTACTCCGGATGTGGATAACATTGAATTCCCCCCCCTGGCCCCCCTTAAGTAGAGGTTAAACACTTCTAGCTTCCTACCCCCATGGCATGTTATTGTGATTCTCAGAAGATCAGGAGATTGCGTGTTAATATGCCTTATGTTTAAACCCAATGCAATACTGACCCAAATGAGGAGGCCACCCGACGGGCGACCTTTACTGCCCTGTGGTTTCGATGCTGGCACAAAGTAAGTTGTATAGCCTACCCTGTGGCGGGGTTCCAAGCACCATGTTTCTTGCAAGAGACAAATCCCGAAAGGATCGACAAAGGAATTCCAATCTGGATTGTCAACATTACGTGCAAGCCCTGCCACATTCCAACTTAAGATCTTCAGCTGGGGGTTTCCTATGGTTCTCTGTCTGGTCAGGGAGGCAGGAGCAGGGGGATCAGTATTGGAGCCAAGGCCTACTCTTGGGCCATGATCAGCCGCTGCCGCTACTTCAGCGGCTCTAGTTGGTGTTTGGGTAGCCTCTTTCTGGTTTTGGATATTAGCCCTGGGGACAGTAATTCGTTTGCCAGGAGGCAAGGACAGCTGGTGGGATAGCATAGAAGTCGTTAGTGGTGCAACTAAGTCATGCACAATTGCATGAGTTCTATTAGTATTAGAGGTGTACAACGCTCCCTGCACTAGCAAGGGATGTGCCATTGGTTGGGCAAGTGGAGCGAAGCTAGTCCCGTCAGGGTTAGTTAACAAGAAAGAGGAGTCAGGTTCCTCATGAGGTAGAGAGATCTTTGGAGGCAGTGGGGGATCAAGAGACTTAAGCAGTCAATCTACTCCTTCGAGACAACTGTACCTGTTCGAGGTTGGTACCCCGAACCAGCGACTAGGTGGAATTTGCTCTTTAGTAGAATACCCCCTCCCGGACTGATGGTGTACCATGGACCAATTGCCCCCATAAGTGTGTGCATTACGTGGTGGATAAAAGAAGGTTAGTGGCCTAGGTGCTATGGATGAGCCCTCAGTTTCAATAGACCATGAGCAGATATGGTGGGCCGTGTTTGGCTCCTCAAACGTCACGACTATGCAATCGTCAGCTCTAGATTTCCGTGAGGGACCCACCCAGGGAACTCTTCGCACCATTTTAACTCCACTTGTCCGACCATTTGGAATCGGTCTATGCACGTTAAGCCAGTGCATGACTTTGTTCTTTAGAGACCAATGATTTTCGTATTGGCCGTTCACAACCTCCGGCACACCCGTCAGCACCACCACATAGTCATTGGCCTCTGGGGGGAGATCGATATACCCCCTTTAAAGTTGCTCTTGTAATGTGAGCCCTGAGTGTGTCGGTGCATAGTGTTGCTAACATTCTGCCTTGAAGGAGCACCCGCATTAGTATGTATGGGGGCTTGGGGAGTGGGGTCCTTTGACTTAGGCGCCCTGGGCAGGAGATCAGGGATTTTATGATCAACTCCCTTAGTACGAGGTTTGGGGATTGGCTGTGTTGTAACTGGTGCTGGAGGGGGAAGGATTGGAGTCTGTGGGGCTATATTATTCTCTAGGAGACCTTGGTTTTCTAGACCTCGCAAGCCAAGAGTGGCCAAGGCTATAATGCTCTTTTCCATCTCTAGTAGATGGTTCTCGATGCGAGAAAGTCTTAGGTCCAGGGGAGATAGGAGCTTTTTTAGGGTTTCCCAAACTATTCCTATAAAGTCCCCATCCCTCCCTTCCTGATCCGTTGAGTGGAGGCCGACTTCCTCTGCAATTATATTAACTTTAGTGGTTGCAGAGGCTGAACCATCTCTATCTTTACCCCGGGGGACCTGTGGCGGGGTAGCATGCCCTCCTATAACGCTAGTCACTGGGGTATTACCAACGTTGAATAGGTGTGCCCCAACAATTTTAGCCTTTTTGCGTGAGTATGCAGACCTTAAGATACGTTTCCTTTTGTGTAGGTTACCCTTGATACTATTGCATGTGGATACATCAGAAATTTCTGGGGAATGGGGAATAGTGGTAAGTTGTTGGTCAAGAATATCCACGGGCGGGGGCTGGCTTACAAGCGGAGGTATGGGGCACAGGGGTAACGGTGAGACAAACGAAACCGGAGTGTGATGGACATCCGCCTGCGTAATTACGCAGCGCTGATTGTCCAGACGCTCCGGGGTAACAGCAGATGCTATGTGACCCAAGGATGATTTTTTAGAATTAGCAAACTCCAGCGACAATTTTCTAGCAGCAGCCAAATCTAAGGAGACTCGAGTTTGCAATTTGGTAATTTCATTGTCTATAGCAATATTTGTGCGTGTAATAAAGTCATCCATGGGACCATTTTGAATCAAACCCCCCTTAGCAGCCCTACTGCGGGTAGCTCGTGTGCACATGTCTAACACAATAGGCCACCAGCATGAACTATAGGTGGGAGCAATGTGAACTGTACTGATGACAGAGCAAGGAGCGAAAGAGGGGGAGCCCAGACCAGACCACTTAGACCTCGAACGGCCTCAAACGGCCCGCTCTTTGCCCGGTCTTCGCCCCAGGCTGCGTCCCGCGCTGCGGGAGTCAGAGGCTTTGATGTAGTGGGCGTTGAGGGCGGTGGGCGGGCCAGCATGGAGAGCGGACCGGAAGCTCTCCCACGGTCACGCAGGGACTCCTGGGCAATGGAGTCCCTGCAACGCTCGCAGCCCCGCTGTAGCCACTGACCCAGCCCCTGCACGGCTCCTGTTCCGCTTCCAACAGCGTCCAGTGCACTGCCGATCGAGCAGGCGGCGAAGCGGCACCCGCGGAGCGGGTGCAGCGAGGTTCCGTCGGGCAGAGGGCAGAGGGCAGAGGTGATGTCCCAGAAGAAGCGCCTCCAGGTAAATGCGCTTTAAAAGTTAGGCGTCCCAAGGGAGAGGAGAACACAGTTGTTTAAAAGCCCTCCAGTGGGCGGTGGGCGGGCCAGCAGGGAGAGCGGACCGGAAGCTCTCCCACGGTCACGCAGGGACTCCTGGGCAATGGAGTCCCTGCAACGCTCGCAGCCCCGCTGTAGCCACTGACCCAGCACCTGCACGGCTCCTGTTCCGCTTCCAACAGCGTCCAGTGCACTGCCCCTCGAGCAGGCGGCGAGGTTCCGTCGGGCAGAGGGCAGAGGGCAGAGGTGATATCCCAGAAGAAGCGCCTCCAGGTAAATGCGCTTTAAAAGTTAGGCGTTTATATATGTATATCTCAAGATCGATGGTAGAATAATTGGGTATATAAGTGTCTAAATTGATGAATTTGTTTTTGTAAAATGTATTGTATAATGGACTGATTAACTGTATCTTAGTGAATACATGGGTTAGTGAGTAATAATATCTGTATCAGTCTCTCACTTTGTGTATAAGTGACTGCATGGGTTGGTGAGTAGCTACATGAGTGTCTATATGGGTTATTACTTGGTTTTTCAAGTATCAGCATGAGTGTCTGTATGGTTCAGTGGGGGTTATTACTTAGTGCATAGATGCATGAATGAGTGCGTCACTGTTTGTATGTGTTAAAGAAAGTATGTGTGCAGGACTGTATGGGTGGATGAGTGTGTGTATGGGTGTGTTAGTGAGTGAATGACTGTCTCAATAGTGTCTTTATAAGTAACTACATATATTATAAACTAGTATATGTGAGTATTGGCGTATATAAGTGAGTATATGTGAGAGTGAGAGATTGGAAGAGTTCCTGTATGAATAAGTATGTGTTTCTATAAATGATTGTTCAAAAGAGTAAGTATGTGTAACTTTCTGTAGAAGTAAGTATGGTGGTGTGTGTATAACAGTATATTCAAGTAAATGGATGTTTGATTCTTTATTAGCATGAGTGACTATGTGTGTGAGTAACTCTATGGATGAGTGGCAGCGTGCAACAGGATGTATAGGTGCATGAGTACATAAGATGAGTGAGTACATGTATGAGTGACTTTATAGGACTGTTGGTGAATGAGTGGATGTGTATGTAGATCTTAGAATTACTGAATAGGTTGTTGTAACTGGTATTGGTATGTCCTTGATTTGAACATTTTAGTTTCTATTTTTGTATGTGTGTATCAAAGGTTATATTAGGGTGAGAGGAGGTCTGCCACTCTATCACAAGGATGATGTCATCAGTGATGTCATTTAGATGTCATCAGTGATGTCATGAGTGATGTCACTGATCATGTCATGAGTGATGTAATATGTGACGTCATCAGCAGTGCATTGCGAGCGCGCGAGTTATAGTTAGCTGAACTAACTATAACGGGGGAATTTTAATTGTTTTGTACGAGTGAAATGTCCAGTTAACTATAAAACCCCTGAAACCTATGGTTTTTTCAGTGAATTTCTAAGGTTTTTTAAATGCAAATTCCTAATTATAACGTGCCTGAAACCTATAGTTTTTTTAGTTAATTTCAAAGTTTTTTTTAAATGATCATTTAACTTTAACGTGACTGAAACGTATGGTTTTTTTAAGTGAATTTCAAATTTTATTTAAATGCTAGATTCTAACTATGCCTACAGAGGTAGGACATGTGAAGAAAGAAGAAAAAACGCACAGAAAGAAAAAAAAGAAATGCAGAAAGAAGCAGCAGAAGTCCTCAAAGACAAAGAAAAGTGCAGGAAGAAAGAAAACGTGCAGAAAGAACAAACAGAAGAGCAGAAAGAAGCCTTGTTGCAAAATCATCCTGTACCCTCAACTTTTTCAGATGGGTTCTGGTGGTAACTGAGTCCTAGAGCCAGTGCTATGTTAAAAGACACTTAGAATACAGTCAAAACACCTACATACACTAGGGATTACTATGCGTTGGGGTCCCCCTATGATTAGCATGACCTCTTCTGTAAGCCCTTAGTATATAATAGGGCAGGGGGATTAAAACTACCTCTTAAAACGCACCACGGGGTGCGTTTGCACACTGGTGAAGGGAGGGTGGGCCTGAGATGACATGCGTGCAAACACGATCTGTGGGCGTTTTAAGTTGGGAGATAAAGTCCCCTTGATTCCTGAGGGTCCCTGGGGGCCAACTAAACCACCCGGTATGTCCAGTAAGTGCCACAGAGTTGCATTGAAGGGTGGTGTAAAATAGGACATGGTCTCGGATCACCTCTCTGCAAAGCAACTCTATGGTGCTTACTGGAGGTACATGGTGGACTAGTTGAACCCAGGGACTCTCAGGATTAAAGAGGACTTAATTACCCAATTTAAAATGCGCCACAGGGCATGTTTACACATGTCACCTCAGGCCCCGTCCCCTCCCTTCACCACTGTATAAACACGCCCTGTGGCATTTTAATTTGAGAGATTAAGTCGCCTTGAATCCTGAGGGTCCCTAGGGTCCAATTAGCGCCACTAGATACCTCCAGTAAGCGCCACAGAGCTGCCTTGCAGAGAGGTGTAAAAAGGGGCACGGCCTAGACCACCTCTCTGGAACGCAGCGCAGTGGTGCTTACTGGAAGCACCTAGTCGGCTAGTTGGTCCCCAGGGGCCCTCAAAATTTAAGGGGAATTATTTCCCCAACTTAAAACGCGCCACAAGGCATGTTTGCATTCGTCCCCTCAGGCCCCTTCCCCTTCCTTCACCACTCTGCAAACACGCTCCGTAGGGAGATTAAGTCCCCTTGAATCCTGAGGGTCCCTAAGGTACAACTAGCCCACTAGGTACCTCCAGTAAGCACGAAAGAGCTGTGTAAAGAGAGGTGTAAAGAGGAGCATGGCCAGGATCACCTCTCTGCAACGCAGCGCAGTGGCACTTACTGGAAGCACCTGGTAGGCTAGTTAGCCCCCATGGGCCCTCAAGATTGAAGGGGAATTATTTCCCCAACTTAAAACGCACCACAGGACATGTTTGCACACGTCACCTCAGGCCCCGTCCCCTCCCTTCCCCACTGTGTAAACGCGCCCTGTGACAGTTTTCAGTTGGGAAATTAAGTCCCGTTGAATCCTGAGGGTCCCTAGGGTCAAAGTAGCCCACTAGGTACCTCCAGTAAGCGCCACAGAGCTGCGTTGCAGAGAGGTGTAAAAAGGGGTGTGGCCTCTGAACACCTCTCTGCAGCACAGCTCCCGGGATTATACTGGATGTACCTGGTGGGCTTTTTGGTCCTCAGTATTGAAGGGGAATTAATTCCCCAACTTACAACTCACAAGGAGGCGCGTTTGCACAATGGTGAAGGAAGGGGGTGGGGCTGACGATGACATGTTTGCAAACACGCCCTGTGGCTTGTTTTAAGTTAGGGAGTTCATTCCTCTTCAATCCTGAGGGTCTGTGTGGGCCAACTAGCCCACCAGGTACCTCCAGTATGTGCCAGAGAGCTGCATTGCAGAGAGGTGTTCAGAGGCTATGCCCCTTTTTACAACACTCTGCAACGCAGCTCCGTGACGCTTACTGTAGGTACCTGGTGGACTAGTTGGCCCCCAGGGACCCTCAGGATCGAAGAGGAATTAATTCCCCAACTTAAAACGCGCCACAGGGCGTGTTTGCACACATGTCACCTCAAGCCCTGCCCCCTCCCTTCACCACTGTGCAAATGCGCCCCGCGGCACGTTTTAAGTTGGGGGACTATCTCCCCTTGAATCCTGAGGGTCCCTGGGGTGCAACTAGCCCACCAGGTACCTCCATTAAGCGCCACAGAGCTGCGTTACAGAGAGGTGTAAAAAGGGGCATGGCCTCAGAACACCTCTCTGCAACGCAGCTCCCTGGTGCATACTGGAGGTTCCTGGTGGGCTAGTTGGCCCCCAAGGGCCCCCGGTATTCAAGGAGAATTAGTTCCCCATCTCCAAATGCGCGTTTGCAAAGTGATGCAGGGAGGGGGCAGGGCCTCCGGGCGATGCCTGTCTTTATTTTATTTATTTTTTTAAGAAGGGGGGCTGTGTGGCCACCCTTCTTTTCCTAATTAATTGGCCCTGGGGACCCCATCACGTGGCCCCCTCCCTAGGCCATAATCGGCCCCGGGGACCCAATCCCTGGGGCATGGCCATTTATTTTTTTATAATAGATTTGGAGGGGCTGCGTTATCCCCTCCTCGGGCCACTTATGGCCCCGGGGACCCCATTCCCCGGGGCCGGTAGATCATTTATTTATTTATTATTTTTTTATATTTGGGGAGGGGGGCCGCGTGGCGTCATTTGAAGTGCATGTCGAGGGCACAACTTATAGAGACCTTAGGGCACAAGTTATAGCTGTGATAAGCTATGATGAGCTGTGATGCCAAGTTATAGTTATAGTTATAGTTACCTGAGATAACTATAACTGTAACTACCGAATTTCTTTGGTTTTGTGTGACTAAAACCTGAACCTAACTATAACGTCCCTGTAAACTTTGTTTTTTTTTGGTGTGAATTTCTCAGTTTTTTAAAATTTTTATTTCCTAACTATAATGTCTCTGTAACCTTTACTTTTTCAGTGAATGTCTAGCATTTTTTTATGTAAAGTAATATTTAATGATCAAACTTTAATACAACAGATGTCATGCAAGGCCTTCAGCCATGTCAGTGTGGGGTTGGACATAGGGCTTAGGCCAACCCACACAACTCCTGGCATGCAGTGTACATTGCTGTGTGAGTGAGTGTGTGAGTGGCTGTGTGGGTCTGACAGTAGGCATATGAGTGGTTGTGTGGGTGTGTGAGTGCTTGTATGGGTGTGTTATTGGGTGTGAGTGGTGTAAGGGTCGGTGAGTGAGTGTGTGAGTGGTTGTGTGGATCTGTGAGTGGGTGTGTGAGTGGTTTTGTGCATGTGATTGTGTATGTAAGTAGTTGTGTTGGTCTATTAGAGTCTGTGTGAGTGGCTGCATGGTATATAAGGGGCTGTATGGGGGCATGGGCGTGTGTGTGAGTGGTTATGTGGGTTTGAGAGTGGGTGTTTGAGTGGTTGTGTTTGCCTTTTTGTGGTTGTGTTAGTGGTTGTGTGGGTCTGTGAGAGGTTGTGTGAGTGGCTGTGTGGTCTGTAAGTTAATGTGTGAGCAGCTGTATGGCTTTATGAGTGAGTGGCTGTGTGGATCTGTGAGTGATTGTGTCGGTCTGTGACTGGGTGTCTGTGTTTGCATGGGTCTGTGAGTGGATGTGTGAGTGGCTGTGTGGGTCAGTGAGTGGGTGCATGAGTGGCTGTATGGGTGTGTGAGTCGGCATGTGAGTGTCTGTATGGGTTTGAGAGTGGATTTGTGAGTGGTTATGTGGGTGTGTGAGTGGATGTATGGGTCTGGAATGGGTGTATGAATGGTTGTGTGAGTCTGTGAGTGGGTGTGTGAGTGAGTGGTTGTATGGGTGTGTGAGTGGGTGTGTGAGTGTCTACATGAGTCTGTGAATAGGTGCGTGGGTGGTTTTGTTATGGTATGATAGAGTATGTGAGTGGGTAAATGATTGGGTATGTAAGTGACTGTATGGGTCAGTGAGTGAGTGTGTGAGTGACAGTATAGGTCAGTGAGCAGTGTGAGAGTGTTTTTTTAGGTCAGTGAGTGGGTGTGTCAGTGGCTGCATAGATCTGTGAGTGGGTGGGTGAGCGGTTGTATGGGTCTGTGAGTGGATGTGTGAGTGGCTGTGTGCATCTGTGAGTAGGTGTATGAGGGTTCTGGAGGGTATGTGAATGGCTGTATAGGTTGGTGAATACATGTGTGAGTGGCACCTCACTGGATCTGCTTATCCATTCACATGGAACAAAATGTTTTAAGGCACATTCTTGCCCATCAGAGTTCCCTAACAGACCCCTGTATTGCACCCATGGGGTCAGGGTACGACTACCCTGACTCCTTTAATTACATTTCACTTCTATTTTAAGGCCCTGAGACTGTGTCTTGATAGTTAAAATGGCAGCGTAACTGTCCTGTCAGGTTGCGTCCAGCTGATCATGGCATTGCTGTTGGCACGTGGATCTGCGGATCCATCACGGTGGATCCGGGATGGATTTGCATCCCTAGTTATCTATATTTCTTTTTTTGCAATTAACTCCTAATCTTTTTCGTTGAGAGGACTTCCTTAGAGGAATGCCTTGAGAAAGGTGGGAAGATACGGAAGCTAATTTCATTTAGAGGTCAACCACTGAAATTAGTGCAGCAGGTGCAGTAGCACCGAGCCAAAGTGTGAGGGCTATGTATTGTACACAAATTATGGGTGTATTATTACCAGAAAGGGGACATGCTGATTTCTTTGCTTGCATTAGAACCCATGTCACTTTTGTTGCACAGGGAACAAGCAAGGCCCAGGCAAAAGTGGGTGAAATGTGGGGATTTTTTCATGCATTTAAAAATATAAATGCAACATATGAGCAGGTAGAGTGCTTCGGGACTTAGGCCTAGTAGTGATGTCCCAGCAGAAGAGACAAACTGCTTTGTAAGGCTGTAGTTGTCACTGGTTCCATACAGTGCCACAGGGGCCCACAGGTGTGAGAGGCCACTTAACCCCTATTATGACTGTTTTACTACCTTTCCTTGCTTGCATTAGGCCAGATGTATTGTTGCTGTGAGATGTTTGCTTTGCGCCCTTGACCAACATATCAAGGGAGGAGAAAATTGAAGCGTAAGCTTTGGATCAAGGTCAAAACATGACTATGCCCAAGGAGAATTGGATGTAGAAAGAAGGTGTCTATTGCAGACTAACCTATATGGAGTGCTGAGTCATATTCAAGTACAGTATGTTGCTCTTGAGTTCCTCCAGGCAGACGCCACCAAGTTACTTTCTGGATTGCATGATGCATCCCTATTTATAGTTGAATGTGTGAGTGTTCTGGATTAGGAGAGAGCTTGGCAAAGCTTTATTGACAGAGTCCAGACAGAAGACAGACATCACATGAAGCCTTTCAAATGACATAACTATTCTCATGTTTATCTCTCGCTTCACTTCTTTCGGAAACCACATATCCTTCGCAAAGTATGGGAAGTTAGGGCCCACAGTGCCACTCCATTTTCACCTGCCCCTTATACTTTGGCAGAGGTGACAGTGAAAACTGTGTTTGTTTCAAATGTACTTGAGTATAAGATCAGGATAATTGCCAACATGAAGTTCTTCTTTGACAACGAGAAGCTGGTAGATGTCCAGTGCATCATTTTACAGTTGTGGTGGCAGGTGGCCAGCACCAGCACTCACTTTTAGGAACCAGGACTTTGATTTTTCATCATCAGACTTTGGCCCAAAGGAGTAGAGAAAAAAAGAAGAGAATGTCGAAATATGAAAAGTGCCCAGTAGAGAAAGTTGGGATGAAAAGAGCCTGCAAAAGCGAGATATCGAGCAGCAAGTGTCTTGGGTGGAAGAAAGAGATATGAGGTGGAATTAAGATCAGGCCGTTTTGGTATTTGCCATTCCTGGCATTTGGCAGCAGGAGTAGTGGGCAACGAAGGGAAAAAATAGGGCTCCTGTACTTACTTTTTCACATATTATTATGGCATGCATCTTCTTTAATTTTCGAATAATTCTGGGGTTTCCAGACCTGGAAGCCAGAACTAGACCTGTTCCAGCAGTACAAGCGTCAATCCGCTCGTATACATTAGGCCTTAAATGTGCATTTGTAAAGGAGTGGAAGGATGTAAATAAGATGTTTCCTAGGTCAATTTTCCATTTGCATCCTATATTGGGAGAGGCAATTATCTCTCAGACAGTATCCGAGTGATCTTTGTGCTATAAAATCGTACACGTCATTCATATGACTGCTGTCAATCAACAAAGCAAGTTTAATGAGCTTTTTACAAATCTTACTGAGGGCTGCATTTGGCTTCTCAGCTGGCTTTTATTCTTACGCAGTATGCAATATACAAGACCTAATCAAAGATGTTAAGCTGTTCCTAAAAGTGCAACACCGTTGGAATGATCTTAGAGTTAGTGACGAGCTTACAGAATTTCTTGACTGATTTAACCATTGATGGGATCTGGCTGGCAGCCATCTTAGCCTATCTGAATGTGAATCACAAGAGACACCTTTTGATGTGGGAGTGGAAAATCCCACAAGTGCAGAGGAGTATGCCATAGAAATGCATTTTTTGATGAAATCGTATTCTTATCTCTGCTGGCTGTAGTGGTCAGAAATGAAGCTACACTTTTTATTTATGCTTCTTGCTTTCAGACAGTATTTCTGCAGATCAGCTCCTCCTTAGGAACATGGACACGCTAGCATAAAGTTATCACAAATTCCTGATCCTCAGAGAGTTTGAAGACAAATTCACTTTTTTAATCATTGGGATTTGAATCATTTTCAGATCCTTTGTTCTTGGATATGATTTCCAAGGTATGTTACAGTAACGTCCCACTTTCCATGTTCAAACCGCTCCTACAGAACCCACTCTTGGAGAAATACCTTTATCTGACTGCCTCTTCCCATACATTCTGTCTCCAATGCTAGGGTTTTCATGCTATCACCGCCAGTTTCTGAAGCATTCAGTGTTCCTTATTCTTTGCCTGTGTTCTGAGGCATTTGCTTTCCAATTCAACTGTATAATCTCATGCCTTTGGTTCTCCACTGTCATTGCTTCTCTCCTTCATCATAGGATTACTCCCATTACTTGAACCAGTGCTCGAAGTGGAGGGGATCTGCGGGTCATTACGTGCCCATACTTTTTTATTTTTAGAAAACAGTTCCCATGCTTAATATGAAAGGCAACCATTCCTAGACAGTTAATTTCTAGAGTTAAAATGCTTCAACTGAAGTATAAGGCAGAGAGTCTCCTATGTTGTTAAACTGAGGGAAGCGCACTCAGCTAAACTAGCCTTCTTGCCAGGGTGCCTGCTTCCCTGGAAAAAATGTAAATGTGCGCAACTGGTGGATCTGCAAATGTAAAGAGTGCTCGGTAGCCAGTATTGTCTTTAATTGAGGGAATTACTTGAGGCTTCCTGATGGCACAAAAGTATTCTAAGCTGTGAAGTGTAATTTTGGAAACACTTTTTTGCGCATTTTGTAGCCTCCTATACCGTGTGTCATGCTAGTTTAAAGTAATGACTTACATGTTCACAGTGCTTTGTCTCACAGACTGGGACCTTGTAGCACTAAACATATACAAGTCACTATTCTCCACTGCACCAACCAGGATTCAATTCTGTGACTCTCTGGTGCAGTGCAATAACTAATAGAGGTTTCCTAATGTACAATAGTGCATTTCCCACTGATTAACATAACTTACATTAATTTTTTAAGCTGTGCATTCTCTTAAGTGTAGGAACCTGAAGGTAAAAGAAGGAAATAGTTATAGAATACTTTGTTTTTTTGCCATGCCATTAACCACACCCCACGCTCACTCACCCAACCCTAACTGCACACAGCATCACACTGCACTTCAACCACTGATTGAAGCATACATAATGCCATGTATTTTCACTGTGCCATCATCAATCATTTTCTGACTTTCTGTATCAAGATGCAAGTACACTATTTTTTTAAGTTGGCAAAGTGACATTTTCCCTTGGCCCTCAACAGCACCTACTCCTTGTACACCTCCCATCTATCTTATTTTCTCATGTTTCTTCTTATAGAAATTACCCATTGTATAAAGATGTATTGCTCCAATGTATTAAATGTACTCATCAGCTCTGGTGCAATAGTGTACACCCTTGTAAATTATGATTAATGCCTCCATAGTATATATATGACTGATATTTTGTTTCTGTATGCATTAACTAGTGCTCTGAAAGCAGGATAAGCGAGGTTTGTACTGAATGAAAAAATAGGCAAAAAAAATAAAGTTTTGGACCAGGGGACATTTTGAATTGTTGATCAAAAGCTATCAGAGGGTGAGCAAAGATTATCTTTTAGTGTCTATCTGACTTAACCTGACTAGAGAGGTTGTCCCTGCTTGGACAGCGTGATTACCTCTGCCAACTAGAGACCCCTTTTCTAACACACACCGAGTTAGAAAAATAAAACTGAATTTAGCAATTAAAACAAGACCACATCGACATACAGTCAATCATTAGAATCAGAGATATGCAATTTGAAATGGTATAGTAAATACAGAGCCAAAAGGAGGAGGCACCAACTGTGGATACCTGGTCCTGCCGATTGGGACACAGTCATCAGTTCGAGCTGAAAGTGATGGAGTGTGAGCTGGCTGCAGAGACCCCGATGGCGGAGCATTGCGAGTATCTACATCGATCAAGCGTTACGCTGCTGAAGATATGCATTAGTCCTGAGATATGGCGAGGCTGCGATGCGAGGGCCTGCATCGTTGTTGATGATCCTGTCGATGGGGTTTGTGATGTGATGTCTGGCTATACAGTTGGGGCGAGGCTTTGGTTCCAAAGAGCTGGGAGGATGCAATGCAGAGTTTGGCATCATGACCGAGGCTGCAATTGATGAGGGATGCATCTTTCAGCAGAGCAGCAATCCTTCAGCAGTCCAGCAGTCCTTCTTTCTTGCAGAGTATCCAATGATCCAGAAGAGTACTGAAGGGTTGGTGTCTGAGTTCCTTTATTTAAAACAAGTTGTGCCTTTGAAGTGGTGGAGAAGCTTCTATAGGTTTCCCTTTGAAGCCCCAAAGCAACCTGTCTTCCCTGCCCTGACTCCAAACTAACTACATGGGGTATGCAGCTTTTTGTGTAGAGGCAGGGCCCAGCCTATTCAGGTGTAAGTGGGACTGCGCCTATCTCCTCCTTCCCTTCCTGCCAGTGATGGCCCATCCAGGCACATCTAAGCTCCTTACTGTGGGGCTCAATAGGATGGCGGACGGAAGTACGACCGCAGCCCTGGAGTAAGCGGAAAATGCCTTTTCCGTGTCCGCCTGGCGCGGACACTCCGTCCGCCAAATCAGGATAGGAAAGAGTGTCAAAATTCCGTCCGCGACGGAAGAGCACGCACCACCGCCCAACTACACCCGACCACGCGGCGGACGTAACCAATCCAGAGACTCCGCCGTACGGACTGACGTCTACGACCATCCCCCAAATCAAGATGGCGGAAAATACACATAAAACTGCTGCGGAAAAACAACCTGTCTGAACACGGCGGATTCCCCACAGCGAAGATAACATACATAGCAGAGATACCCACCGCAAGCTGCTCCCCACCATGGACCCAGCGCTACACGCTTTCCCTATGCTCTTTGCGATCCACCACGTCCAAGTCTTGGCCCACTATCGACGACGACGCAGGTAAGGCACAAACCATTCGCTGTCTGGAGGGGAATACCTGCAAGGGTCGTGACGTTGGGAGGGGGAGTGTCATGTTACCGAAACCACTGATTAGAAGCAAATACAAATACACAATTGTAGTACGCAAGCAGGAATGACTACGACAAACCACGACACATGATTGACTACCTTTATTACACATAATAGGGGTATAATCACAGTGTATGCGTGAGCATGGGCAAAGTGGGCACCAGAGCATGAACATCAGAGGCAGCACATCAGAGGGCAGAATGCAGTATCAGAGCATCAACAGGGCATTGTGGACAACAGAGCAGGTACATCAGAGTCAGCACATCAGAGGGCAGAATGCAGTATCAGAACAGCAACAGGACATTGTGCCCAACAGAGCAGGTACATCAGAGGCAGTAACCAAGAGGGCAGAATGCAGTATCAGAGCATCAACAGGGCATTGTGGACAACAGAGCAGGTACATCAGAGGCAGTAAACGAGAGGGCAGAATGCAGTATCAGAGCATCAACAGGGCATTGTGGACAACAGAGCAGGTACATCAGAGGCAGTAAACGAGAGGGCAGAATGCAGTATCAGAGCATCAACAGGGCATTGTGGACAACAGAGCAGGTACATCAGAGGCAGTAAACGAGAGGGCAGAATGCAGTATCAGAGCATCAACAGGGCATTGTGCCCAACAGAGCAGGTACATCAGAGGCAGTAAACGAGAGGGCAGAATGCAGTATCAGGGCATCAACAGGGCATTGTGGACAACAGAGCAGGTACATCAGAGTCAGCACATCAGAGGGCAGAATGCAGTATCAGAACAGCAACAGGGCATTGTGCCCAACAGAGCAGGTACATCATTGGCAGTACGTGAGAGGGGCTACGTGCATCAACAGTCTATTGCACTGGACAGGTCCATCAGAGGCAGCACGTGAGAGGGGCGAAGTGCATCAACAGTCCATTGCACTGGACAGGTCCAGCAGAGGCAGCACGTGAGAGGGGCCAAGTGCATCAACAGTCCATTGCACTGGACAGGTCCATCAGAGGCAGCACGTGAGAGGGCAGAATGCAGTATCAGAGCATCAACAGGGCATTGTGCCCAACAGAGCAGGTACATCAGAGTCAGCACATCAGAGGGCAGAATGCAGTATCAGAGCATCAACAGGGCATTGTGCCCAACAGAGCAGGTACATCAGAGGCAGTAAACGAGAGGGCAGAATGCAGTATCGGAGCATCAACAGGGCATTGTGGACAACAGAGCAGGTACATCAGAGTCAGCACATCAGAGGGCAGAATGCAGTATCAGAGCATCAACAGGGCATTGTGCCCAACAGAGCAGGTACATCAGAGGCAGTAAACGAGAGGGCAGAATGCGGTATCAGAGCATCAACAGGGCATTGTGCCCAACAGAGCAGGTACATCAGAGGCAGTAAAGGAGAGGGCAGAATGCAGTATCAGAGCATCAACAGGGCATTGTGGACAACAGAGCAGGTACATCAGAGTCAGCACATCAGAGGGCAGAATGCAGTATCAGAACAGCAACAGGGCATTGTGCCCAAAAGAGCAGGTACATCATTGGCAGCACGTGAGAGGGGCTAAGTGCATCAACAGTCCATTGCACTGGACAGGTCCATGAGAGGCAGCACGTGAGAGGGGCCAAGTGCATCAACAGTCCATTGCACTGGACAGGTCCATCAGAGGCAGCACGTGAGAGGGGCCAAGTGCATCAACAGTCCATTGCACTGGACAGGTCCATCAGAGGCAGCACGTGAGAGGGCAGAATGCAGTATCAGAACAGCAACAGGGCATTGTGCCCAACAGAGCAGGTACATCAGAGTCAGGTCATCAGTGGGCAGAATGCAGTATCAGAGCATCAACAGGGCATTGTGCCCAACAGAGCAGGTACATCAGAGGCAGTAAACGAGAGAGCAGAATGCAGTATCAGAGCATCAACAGGGCATTGTGGACAACAGAGCAGGTACATCAGAGTCAGCACATCAGAGGGCAGAATGCAGTATCAGAGCATCAACAGGGCATTGTGCCCAACAGAGCAGGTACATCAGAGGCAGTAAACGAGAGGGCAGAATGCAGTATCAGAGCATCAACAGGGCATTGTGCCCAACAGAGCAGGTACATCAGAGGCAGTAAACGAGAGGGCAGAATGCAGTATCAGAGCATCAACAGGGCATTGTGGACAACAGAGCAGGTACATCAGAGTCAGCACATCAGAGGGCAGAATGCAGTATCAGAACAGCAACAGGGCATTGTGCCCAAAAGAGCAGGTACATCATTGGCAGCACGTGAGAGGGGCTAAGTGCATCAACAGTCCATTGCACTGGACAAGTCCATCAGAGGCAGCACGTGAGAGGGGCCAGGTGCATCAACAGTCCATTGCACTGGACAGGTCCATCAGAGGCAGCACGTGAGAGGGCAGAATGCAGTATCAGAACAGCAACAGGGCATTGTGCCCAACAGAGCAGGTACATCAGAGGCAGCACAAGTACGTGTTCCAAGCAACCCGTCCCAAGGACCACAACAGTGCAAGGCTGTTCTCAATGGACAATGTACACACCATGTGCAATAACATGTGAGTGAAGTGAACAGCACCTCACATCACAGAATCAGGTGGACTGCGTGAACTACCTGCCTCGGACACACTGCCAGCACCAGAAACAGGAGTGTGAGACACAGCCACAGTCCGAGTGACTGAGACATGGGCCACAGACCCAGACACACTGCCAGCACCAGAAACAGGAATGTGAGACACAGCCACAGCCCGAGTGACAGACACATGGGCCACAGACCCAGACACACTGCCAGCACCAGAAACATGAATGTGAGACACAGCCACAGCCCGAGTGACTGACACATGGGCCACAGACCCAGACACACTGCCAGCACCAGAAACAGGAGTGTGAGACACAGCCACAGCTCGAGTGACTGACACATGAGCCATAGACCCAGATACACTGCCAGCACCTGAAACAGAAATGTGAGACACAGCCACAGATGTAGTGACTGACACATGAGCCACAGATCCAGACACACTGCCAGCACCAGAAACAGGAGTGTGAGACACAGCCACAGATCTACTGACTGACACATGAGCCATAGACCCAGATACACTGCCAGCACCTGAAACAGGAGAGGGCACAACTGAGACTGTGCTACTACATGATGCATGACAGCAAACAACAGACACAGTGCCACTATCTGATACATGAGAGTCAACTGCACCTGCGCCACTGGGACCAGTGAAATGATGAGCCACAGGGCTGTATGGGCCAGGAGGCAGGGTGGCCCTGGGAGCTGGGGATAGCTGTACTTGAGCGACATCGGGGTGGGCAGGTGTCAATGGTGTGTGTCTGCATTTCTTAGGGATATGTGAGTGCACCCTGGACAGGACAGGATTGGCAAGTGGTGGGGACTCAAAAGAATTATCACCCACCATAGGTGGAGCATCTGCTGCCGGGGGTCGGCTTTCTGGGGACGTGCTGGAGCCTGCTTGTCGTTTGCTGTGTGCCTGCCGCCTGGACTCAGAATCATGTGTAATGGGGGATGCAACAACAGGGGACTCCCTCCTCTGCTTCTGACTGGCCTGGATGGGAGTGGAGGTATGGGGGGACTCCGCCGCGGAGACATCTGTTTTCCGTTCCTTCAACAACATCAGCCTCAGTGCAGCCAGGGGTGATGTATGCCTGTCCTTGATTGCGCCAGTGTCCATGGGAGAAGCCTTCTCCCTAGGATGTGCCTTATCCGTAGGAGGAGTGTTGTCTCTGGACTTTCCCTGTGCCCTGGGCGGTGCCCTGTTCCTGGCAGCAGACTTGTCGTCTGTGGTGTACCTGTCTCCAGAAGACACCTTCTCCCTGTGTGTGTCCCTGCCCTTGGGAGATGGCCCTTGCTCTGTTGTGTGCCTGCCCTTGGGACTCTCCCTGCTCTTTTGAGGTGCCTTTGTCTTTTGACTGTCCTTGTCCCTGCCCTTGGGAGATGGCCCTTGCTCTGTTGTGTGCCTGCCCTTGGGACTCTTCATGCTCTTTTGAGGTGCCTTTGTCTTTTGACTGTCCTTGTCCCTGTCCTTGGGAGTGGCCCCTTCCTCTGTTGTGTGCCTGCCCTTGGGACTCTCCCTGCGCTTTTGAGGTGCCTTTGTCTTTTGACTGTCCTTGTCCCTGTCCTTGGGAGTGGCCCCTTCCTTAGTATTTTCCTTGTCCTTGGGAGTGTCCCTGCTCCTTTGAGGTGCCTTTGTCCTCTGACTGTCCTTGTCCAAGGGAGTGTCCATGGACTTGGGAGTATCCCTTGCCTTGGGAGTACCTTTTGTGTGGAATGCCTGTGTAGCATGTGAAGGCATGTCCCCCAACACCACTTGTGGATCCTGTGTGTGTACTCCAGTGTATCTGACGTTGTCTTTGTGAACAGATTTTGCTGACCTAGGGGATGGTGTCTGTGCCCTCCGTGCCCTGACATGCTGTCTGACGCTGCTTCTAGTGCAATAACCTGTATTAGAGTCCTGGTCAGAAAATTCACTCCCCCCTGAGACATCCAGTGGTGTAGATGGGGAAACAGAAGTAGCACCCTGTCCATGCGACTGTACAATGGCAGACGACACACTGCTTGCCAATGACTGAACTGTCCTGTGTAGACCAGCAAGATCGCCATGCATCCCTTCCATGAATGCCACCACCTGCCCCAACTTCCTATCATGGTCTTGAAATGCATTTGTCATATTGGTCTGCCCTACACACAGCTGTCGCAGCAGATCAACAGCCTCAGCACAAAGTGCATTTTGGGTCACTGTGGCAGGGGCAGCGGTGCCTGCACCGAACGCCACTCTGCTCCCCCTACTCCTGCGTGCACGAACAGTACATGGTGCAGTTGGCGGCAGTGTGGGTCCTGTGTGCTGTGTCCCGACCGAAGGTGTTGATTGCCCACTCCCAGTCTGTGACAACAGTGCTGGCTCACCAACACTGTCGGAAGATGAGGACGATGGTGTCTCCACATGCGAGTCCTCAGGGACAGTCCTGTCCCCCTCTCCGGCGCTGCCCTCCTCTGTGTCAGTCTGCGTGTGCGCGAAGTCTGATCCGGATGCATTGCCTCCACTCATCTCCGCCGTCTGGGGCTGAGTGTCCTCTGCCAAAGCTGAAATGCACAGAAAAGAGGTGTAAGTCATGGGCACACTCACGTACAGAAGGACAAGGAATCCCTAATTCCATTGCTGACAAAGTTCTTCTAGCCCCCATCCTGCACACGGCCCACCTCTACCAGTCATCCTCACATGACATAAGCGTTGGTGGCCGTGACACATGTACAGCATGCGGACAGGGCAGGAGCATGTACATCTGCACACATGTCTTGCCATGGGGTCACGGACCACTACGGCATGTGCTTCAACACTCAACTACTAAGCAAGTGGCGTGTCAACATGCCGGACCTGGATGTCAAATTACACTCACCCAATGGCACCAACATGGCATCGCAGCAATACATACGCACCACGGAAGTCACTACTGTGTCTGGGCACCAATACATGCATTGCACTCCCAAGTAACATACACAGACAGTCTGCTCACCGCTAGTTTGCTGTTGATCCACACTCAGCCGTTCGGACAGGTCAGGATGCGTCACAGCAATGATACGGTGCATGAGAGGGGTCATGGAGCGTCGGGCCAGACGTGGCGTCCTTGGAATCATCCCCAGTGTCACTTCCGCTACATTCTTGCTCAGCCTGGAAATGTCGTCTCAGTGTTTGTGGCAGTGTGTATGTCGTCTATTGCACACCCCCAATGCCCGTACATCACGTGCTATGCTCCTCCACACGTCCTTGCGAAGGTGCAGCTTGACCTACCATGACGGGAGACAAAAGGGTGCAAGTCAGTGGACAGTTGGCCTGTCACACAGATAGGGGCAACACGTATCTGTCAGCAGCCATGCACATTCCGACAAATATGTCAGGCCCACAGTACACAGCTAAGATTGCAGAAGCCAGGAGTCATTGACCACCTCATGCACACCAACATGTCCCACACTGCACTTACCACCTGTCCGGGTGCGCCGTAGAGCCGTCCAAAGTTGTGGAGCACACCGTCCACGAGGACATCAAGCTCCGCGGCGGTGAAGGGACGAGACCAGATCTCTTTGACTCTCTACATGGCAAGATCACGGAGTATGGCACTAGAGCAGCAGTCGCTGGTCAGCTCAGCAGCAGCAGGTCGAGGTGATGGTCACAGGCAGCAGTCGTGGTCAGCTCAGCAGCAGCAGGTCGAGGTGATGGTCACAGGCAGCAGTCGGTGGTCAGCTCAGCAGCAGCAGGTCGAGGTGATGGTCACAGGCAGCAGTCGGTGGTCAGCTCAGCAGCAGCAGGTCGAGGTGATGGTCACAGGCAGCAGTCGGTGGTCAGCTCAGCAGCAGCAGGTCGAGGTGATGGTCACAGGCAGCAGTCGGTGGTCAGCTCAGCAGCAGCAGGTCGAGGTGAACAGGCAGCACTGGTTCCCAGGGTAGGATGTGTGCTTTTTGACATCACACATATATAGGGCCCTGAGCACATGTCAGTGGCATACGTCGCCAGCAATTGGTAAGCCCTGGATGCGTGTTTGTAAAAGGGCCAATGACTGGCCCTGGTGTTGCGGTGCACTGCTTCCGCTACTTTCGATTGGCCATACGCGGCCAGCGTTCCCTCTTCCCATTGGCTGCATGTGCACGGACCGTCACGGTCACACATCGGCAACCGCATTTGCAAGCTTCCGGGACGGATGCTTCTTTTGCAACAATTTTCTATCACTGGCGACACCATGGCGGTGCACGTATTCGGCGGGGGATGTGCAGGCCAACACACCCTTTAGATGTAGTCAATGGACATGGCAGTTCATGACCCCCCTTACAGTTACATTGCATCATCCACCGTACACCGGCCGGACCAGCCCGGCCCAGGACCGCCGTGCCGGCCATGTCCACAACCGCCGTGCCAGGCCCGGGCTAGGACCGCCGTGCCGGCCATGTCCACAACCGCCGTGCCAGGCCCAGCCCAGGACTGCCGTGCCGGCCATGTCCACAACCACCATGCCAGGCCCGGCCTAGGACCGCCGTGCCGGCCATGTTCACAACCGCCGTGCCAGGCCCGGCCTAGGACCGCCGTGCCAGGCCCGGCCTAGGACCGCCGTGCCGGCCATGTCCACAACCGCCGTGCCAGGCCCGGCCTAGGACCGCCGTGCCGGCCATGTCCACAACCGCCGTGCCAGGCCCGGCCTAGGACCGCCGTGCCGGCCATGTCCACAACCGCCGTGCCAGGCCCGCCTAGGACCGCCATGCCGGCCATGTCAGCCACCGACGGGTGTTCACTCGCCTGGCACGGCGGTTGTGGACATGGCCAGCACGGCGGTCCTAGGCCGGGCCTGGCACGGCGGTTGTGGACATGGCCGGCACGGCGGTCCTAAGCCGGGCCTGGCACGGCGGTTGTGGACATGGCCGACACGGCGGTCCTAGGCTGGGCCTGGCACGGCGGTTGTGGACATGGCCGGCACGGCGGTCATAGGCCGGGCCTGGCACGGCGGTTGTGGACATGGCCGGCACGGCGGTCCTAGGCCGGGCCTGGCATGGCGGTTGTGGACATGGCCGGCACGGCGGTCCTGGGCCGGGCTGGTCCGGCCGGTGTACGGTGGATGATGCAATGTGACTGTAAGGGGGGTCATGAACTGCCATGTCCATTGACTACATCTAAATGGTGTGTTGGCCTGCACCTCCCCCGCCGAATACGTGCACCGCCATGGTGGCGCCAGTGATAGAACATTGTTGCAAAAGAAGCATCCGTCCCGGAAGCTTGCACATGCGGTTGCCGATGTGTGACCGTGACGGCCCGTGCACATGCAGACAATGGGGAGAGGGAACGCGGCCCGCGTATGCCCATTTGAAAATAGCGGAAGCAGTGCACCGCCATGGCGGCGCCAATGATTGTATATTTTCAGACGCTGCACCGTGGTGTATTGTCTGCAGTTGCGTCATGAGGGTTGTGAGCATGATAGGGAAACTTCATATGTCATGCACTATTCCATGTGTGTCCATACTATGTCCATTGGTGTGCACACAATGTGCAACACATGTGCATGTCGACGTGTTGACGTCGGGTGTGACCCTACAGACGTTTTAACTTCTTCACATCTACACAGTACATCACGGCTGTATCGCCACATTCTGAATCTGTTGTCAGTGTGTGGTTCATGTGAGGTCACTACAATGGTGGGGGTACACATGCATTCAGTGTATGTGTGTTGCCTGTTGTGTCACCATGCATGTAAAGTCCGTATGCTCACCATTATTGGTGTTGGCATTGGTGCATGATGACATGGTGTGTGTGTATCATTATCGTTTGTGTGCATGCACTTGCATGTGTGTCTGTGATGTGGCTTCTACACATTAGGGTCATGACACACGTCTTGTCAGTAATGTTGAGATGTGACTAAGTTGCGTTGTACGTGTTGACACACTTCCTGTTGCTAGTGGCTGCACATTGTTAATGGGGCACTCCGTATTGTAGTTACTATCAGAGATGTCACGCATATGACCATTGTCCACCACATTTATCTTCTTGCTAATGTTGGATTACATGTGATGGAGTTGCACACCTATGCGTCGTTTGTAAGTTGACTCAAGTTACATCTCTCTCCCACACAGGAGGGCTCCAAATGTGCATCGGCCATACACTGTGCTGGAGGATATGGTTGACGAGGAGGTGATCAGGAAATTCCGGCTAGATCGACGTAGATTGATGGAGCTTGTTGCCCAATTGTCTCCTCATCTGCAGCCACGAAGGACGTATCCTGGTTCCATTACACCCACAGCAAAGGTGATGGCGGCACTACACTTTTTTGGTACTGGCACCTTTCAGTACACAGTTGGACATGCCGGGGGGATGTCACAGTCCATGTTCAGCATGGTACTTCGGGATGTTCTAAAAGCTATGATGCTGTACAAGGATGACTACATCCATTTCCCACGGCCGGCAGAGTTGGCAGCAGTCAAAGCAGACTTCTATGCACTGGGCCAGATACCACACGTAGTGGGTTCCATTGATGGCACACACATCGCTCTCATTCCACCACGGGCACGTGAGCAGGTTTATAGGAATCGGAAGCACTTCCATTCGCTGAACGTGCAGGTGGTGTGCCTGGCAGACAACATCATCTCCCATGTGTGTGCAAGATTTCCAGGCTCCGCACATGACGCCCACATCATGCGGAGCAGCATTGTCCCCCAACTGATGGCAAATCTGCGTCCCGGTCATGCGTGGCTTCTTGGTGAGTATGCTGTGGGGACTTTTGTGATTTCTGTGTGGCATGGGGTACCCACCAATTCTGGTAGTGATATTTGTGTCTGTCATCCCCCTACATAGGCGACTCGGCCTACCCAAACTGGCCCTGGCTCCTGAGTCCCATACGTAACCCTACTACAGCGGGTGAAATGCGCTACAATGATGCACATGGAAGACACGTAGAGTGGTGGAATGTACTTTTGGATGCTAAAGTCTAGGTTTCGGTGCCTGGATAAGACCGGAGGGGCCCTGCCTTACTCACCAGGCAAAGTATGCAGGATCGTGATTGCCTGCTGCATGCTCCACAACCTGGCCGTGCGCAATGACATTGAACTGCTCTTGGACCCTGAAGACCAAGAAATTCCTCGGCCTCCCATCCCACCCATGTTGACTGATGAGGATAGTGGTGAGGAGGAAGGTGTGGACCAGAGGCGCCAGCTCATTGATCGCTACTTCCCTTGAATGTGAGTAACTACCTCTTGTGCCGGTTGACAATGCCTTATGTATGTTTGCTGGTGTTGTGTGGATGTGGTGTGCATCAGCTCGGTGTTCTGCTATGTGATGGTTGCATATGTGTGTGTTCATTTATTTGGACATGCAAGTCTCCATGATGTGTGTCCTCTCATCCAATGATTTTGTGATGAGTGTGGTTTGTGGAATGTTGCTGTGCAGTGTGTTGTGATGGGTGTGAATCTGTTTCCTGACGTGTGTTTGCTGTCTCTGAATTTCCCTAGGTCACTCCCGCAGCGTAATGATTATGTACGACTTGGATCCCTGCACCTGGTTACGTCTGTTTCTGAGGCAATCATGTGAATAAACATGGAGGCAACACATCATTGAGTGTGTAAGTGGCATTTATTTACAGGTTGTGCATTGGTGCTGGTGAATATTTACAAGTAAGTGTGGGGTGGGGGAGTGTGAGTTGAAGGTAATGGCAGATGAAATGTCCGTGCTGACACCACATTGGGTGATGTCAGGCTAGTCCAGCAGACCTGTGCCAATGATTGGCTATGTGGGACAGGATAGTTGGCAGGGTGAATGGCTGGCTCAGGCAGTGTCAGAATCATTGTCGGCCCCTCTTGGTGCGTGTGGATGGAGCACCCCCACTGCTCTCACCCACTTACAGCCTCGGACGGCCCCTCCGTCTTTGAGGTGGAACTGAGTCAGCTGGGGGGGCAGGTTGCTGAGGGGCCACATCCGTCACCAGGGGCACAGGTGGCGGTGGCGGTGGTGTTGCTGGCCGTGGCGTCTGGACACTTGGTTGAGGGGGTGGGGTTGTTGCGGGCTATCCATTCCCTCCACATTGTTGTCTGCTGGCCCATGATGTCCACTATCTGGCCAAGGCGGCCCTCAATGTCCCGCAACATGTTAGTGTTGTCCACCGAGTCCTGGTGGGCACGATCTGCCTGTTCCTGGCCACACTCGTAGGAAGCCTGGCACCTGGCTAGGGCTTCAAGTGACTCTGCCACAGGATGGGGTGGGTGTCCTTCCTCAGCGCGACGGAGTGTGGATCTCCTGATTGGCTGATGTGGCCTCGCCTCTCTCCTTTCTGGCCCACTCTCCCTGCTTGGGTGGGAGGCCGATGGCCCTGCGTCGTGCGGTTGGTTAGGCAGGCTGGCACAGGCAGGAGTGGTGGTACTGGTGGTGGTGGTGGTGGTGGTGAGTCTGCAGTTCACTGTGGCCGGTGTTGCAGGAGTTACACAGGCGACGGTTGTCGGGCCGGGATTTCCTGTGAGCCAGATGGCCCTGGCAGTCTGCTTTGGCCCGCACCATCCTCCGCACCGGAGCTGGCTGTGGCATCGTCCCCAGAGAGTCCGGTATGGGTGTGAGGCGAGTCTTGCGGCCGGTTGCTGGTTTCACCTGTCAGATTACGATCACCTGAGGGACAAGATTGTGCTGATCAGTACTGTGGACATTACATGTTCATATCAATTTGATTACATTTCAGTGTCCTGTCGCACACACCCCAGCCACCACCACCGCCCTCCCTGTGGACATGGGGGCCTGTTGGGAGTTGTAGTGGTGACCTCTCACACACCCCAGCCACCACCACCGCCCTCCCGGTGGACATGGGGGCCTGTTGGGAGTTGTAGTTGTGACCTCTCAAACACCCCACCCACCACCACCGCCCTCCCTGTGGACATGGGGGCCTGTTGGGAGTTGTAGTGGTGACCTCTCAAACACCCCACCCCCACCACCGCCCTCCCTGTGGACATGGGGGCCTGTTGGGAGTTTTAGTGGTGACCTCTCACACACCCCAGCCACCACCACCGCCCTCCCTGTGGACATGGGGGCCTGTTGAGAGTTGTAGTGGTGACCTCTCAAACACCCCAGCCACCACCACCGCCCTCCCTGTGGACATGGGGGCCTGTTGGGAGTTGTAGTGGTGACCTTTCAAACACCCCACCCACCACCACCGCCCTCCCTGTGGACATGGGGGCCTTTTGGGAGTTGTAGTGGTGACCTCTCACACACCCCACCCACCACCACCGCCCTCCCTGTGGACATGGGGGCCTGTTGGGAGTTGTAGTGGTGACCTCTCACACACCCCACCCACCACCACCGCCCTCCCTGTGGACATGGGGGCCTGTTGGGAGTTGTAGTGGTGACCTCTCAAACACCCCACCAACCACCACCGCCCTCCCTGTGGACATGGGGGCCTGTTGGGAGTTGTAGTGGTGACCTCTCACACACCCCAGCCACCACCACCGCCCTCCCTGTGGACATGGGGGCCTGTTAAGAGTTGTAGTGGTGACCTCTCACACACCCCAGCCACCACCACCGCCCTCCCTGTGGACATGAGGGCCTGTTGGGAGTTGTAGTGGTGACCTCTCACACACCCCAGCCACCACCACGGCCCTCCCTGTGGACATGTGGGCCTGTTGGGAGTTGTAGTGGTGACCTCTCACACACCCCACCCACCACCACCGCCTTCCCTGTGGACATGGGGGCCTGTTGGGAGTTGTAGTGGTGACCTCTCACACACCCCAGCCACCACCACCTCCCTCCCTGTGGACATGGGGGCCTGTTGGTAGCCATTTACATTTTGGTGAGTATGTGACCCACGTGCATGGGTTGGGGCCTGGGAGATGTGTCTTCTCAGTTGTGTGAGGCTGACCATGTCGTTCTGATCGTGGTGCTTGGTTTGTACTTACCAGCCTCTTCTCCTTCCTCAAGTCCTTCCAGGCTCTCTGGGTGCAGTATGCCCAGCACCTTTTCCTCCCAATCAGTGTAGGGTATGGGCTCCGGGGGTGTGCCGCCGCCAGTGTAATTTGCTCTCACATGGTTTTTGTCACGGATGCCTTTCACCCTGGTTTTCAGGTCATGCCACCGCCTCTGTATCTCGTGCTTTGTCCTTGGCACGGTCCCTGACGCATTCACCCGACTGACGATCCTGTCCCACATGTGATTTTTTTGCGCCACAGTGGTCTGCTGGACTTGGGCCCCGAATATGTGGGGCTCAACACGGATAATTTCATCCACCATTACCTTCAACTCGCTCTCCGTGAATTTAGTTTTTTTTTTGGGTGCCATGGTGTGTGATGCTCAGGGTGTGGGTTGAGTGAGTTGGGGGGTGCAGGTGTGTGTTGTGTGGTGTGTGGGAATGGTGTGGTGGGTGTTTGTGTGGTGGGTGTGGTAGGGTGGTGGTTGTGTGTCTTCAATTGGTGTATGCTGTCGGTCGTATTGGGCCTCTTGCTAGCAGCTATGCTGTGATGCAAAGGATTGTGGTAGTGGGTGTGAGTCATTTTATAGTCGTGTCTCAATGGTTGTTGGCAGTCAGGTGGTAGGTGGGTGTGTTGACTAGTGTGCATTATTGGGTACTTGGGGGGGTGTCATTGTGGCTTGCGATTGGTGTTGGTGTTTCAGGTGGGGGGTAGTCCTTTTTCGTGTGTTTGCAATTTACTTCCGTCACACTTTTTGACATTGGTTTGACGGTAGGGATGTTGTTCGTGTTGGGCTTCCGCAGTGATGCACTGTTTCTCGTTGCATTCTTTCCGCCGCGGACGTGGATGGCGGTGCGTACCGGGGTACAGGCGGCGTTATCCTAATCGCGGACACGGAGCCTTCGCAGGTATGGCGGTGGATGTGGCTGTTCCCGCGGTCATGTGCGTCCGCGGCGGACGGGGTTTCGTCGGTTCCGTCCGCTTGCGGCGGGCTCTGGTTTACTCCATCCGCCAAGGACGGACTTTGGTGTTCTCCGTCCGAAGCGGTCGGGGGTTCGTTCCATTATTTTCCTAATCGCTACGGCGGTTTATCCGCGGAGCGGTCCGGAGTATCTTGCCCGCTTCCTTGGCGGACGGGACACGTTTCCGTCCGCGATCCTAATCGGCCTCTGTGTATGGCTGTCTAGAACTCAGGAACACACAAAGCTCAACTGTCAGCTACACTCATTTCTGTGACCAGAGACAGGCTTCAGGCACTAAATGGATAAGGCAAGACAATGCCAACTTTCTAAAAGTGTCATTTTCAAAATTGCAATTTGAAATATGACTTCATCATCGATTAGGATTTTAAATTGTCATTCCAGAGACAACCAAACATTAACTGGTTATCTCTTCCCAATTGGAAATTGCACTAATAAAATGTATAAGGCAAATACAATGTTATCCTATGGGAGAGATTGGCCTTGCAGTAGTGAAAAATGGATTAAGGAGTTTTTCACTACTAGGACATGTAACATTTAAAAGTGTATGATCTGGAGCGGGGATTGGTCACAGGGTTGAGTTTTTGAACCTGATTGATTTATTAGGTACACGTGGTCACACACCTAGGAAAAATGGTTTAAAAAAAGACAGTCCACCACACGCTCTCGTGCAGTTACTATTGATTGCTAGCGCGTGTTGGACCCCTGAGGCGTGAGCCGGGGGAACTCGTTTTTTAATTGTGTGCATTTTGTTACTTTGCCTGGAAAAACTTCGTTCACATTTATTTTTAATCCTACCTGACCAGGGATTCCTCTGCACCCGTCCCCGCTCCCAGCGCAGCAGAGTCAGCGCTGACGCTTGGTGAGGCAGGGCTTTAGGAGGCCATATTGGGGGAAATCTGGGTTGGCGCTCGAGTTGTTGGTCCCCTCCCGCCCGCCCCCAGGCATAAAAAACTGAATGAAGGCGCGAGCGCGCTGATTGCTAGCGCGTGTTGGACCCCTGAGGCGTGAGCCGGGGGAACTCGTTTTTTAATTGTGAGCATTTTGTTACTTTGCCTGGAAAAACTTCGTTCACATTTATTTTTAATCCTACCTGACCAGGGATTCCTCTGCACCCGTCCCTGCTCCCAGCGCAGCAGAGTCAGCGCTGACGCTTGGTGAGGCAGGGCTTTAGGAGGCCATATTGGGGGAAATCTGGGTTGGCGCTCGAGTTGTTGGTCGCCTCCCGCCCGCCCCCAGGCATAAAAAACTGAATGAAGGCGCGAGCGTGCTGATTGTTAGCGCGTGTTGGACCCCTGAGGCGTGAGCCGGGGGAACTCGTTTTTTAATTGTGTGCATTTTGTTACTTTGCCTGGAAAAACTTCGTTCACATTTATTTTTAATCCTACCTGACCAGGAATTCCTCTGCACCCGTCCCCACTCCCAGCGCAGCAGAGTCAGCACTGACGCTTGGTGAGGCAGGGCTTTAGGAGGCCATATTGGGGGAAATCTGGGTTGGCGCTCGAGTTGTTGGTCGCCTCCCGCCCACCCCAGGCATAAAAAACTGAATGAACGCGGAGCGCGCTGATTGCTAGCGCGTGTTGGACCCCTGAGGCGTGAGCCGGGGGAACTCGTTTTTTAATTGTGTGCATTTTGTTACTTTGCCTGGAAAAACTTCGTTCACATTTATTTTTAATCCTACCTGATCAGGGATTCCTCTGCACCCGTCCCCGCTCCCAGCGCAGCAGAGTCAGCGCTGACGCTTGGTGAGGCAGGGCTTTAGGAGGCCATATTGGGGGAAATCTGGGTTGGCGCTCGAGTTGTTGGTCGCCTCCCGCCCGCCCCCAGGCATAAAAAACTGAATGAAGGCGCGAGCGCGCTGATTGCTAGCGCGTGTTGGACCCCTGAGGCGTGAGCCGGGGGAACTCGTTTTTTAATTGTGTGCATTTTGTTACTTTGCCTGGAAAACTTCGTTCACATTTATTTTTAATCCTACCTGACCAGGGATTCCTCTGCAACCGCCCCCGTCCCAGCGCAGCATAGTCAGCGCTGACGCTTGGTGAGGCAGGGCTTTAGGAGGCCATATTGGGGGAAATCTGGGTTGGCGCTCGAGTTGTTGGTCGCCTCCCACCCGCCTTTGACCTGTATAAAGGGATGGTGCCATCCCGTCTGCGCAGCGGGCGGGCGCTGCGGGCGCGCTAGCGGCACGCCAAAGGCGCGCCAAAGGCAAGCCCGTCTGCGCCCGTCCGCAACAGGACGGGGCCAGGGGCCACAACCCCTGCCCATTTTCTTGGCCCGTACACAGGATATACCCCTAATGAGCTACTTAACTTGAGACCCGCGCCAAAAGGAAAATGTCACCATCTGTATCATCCTTTAAATCTGCCCTCCTACTGTCAACACTGCCATATTCTCCCAAGAAGCACTATGACCACTGAACACCGGCACTCTTTTAAGATG